>NW_026993316.1:0-15772 GCF_028769735.1 Zonotrichia leucophrys gambelii
ATTTTCAGGAGCCAGCCGGCCACTCCCAGCCACAGGCCCCCAAACACATACCACGGCCCTTTTCCCTGGCAAACAAAACTCACCCGCCCCTCTTCTGGCTGGCAGATTGCAGGAGCCACTTGCCTCTATCAAACCAGCCCGACTCGGCACTGGAGCCACCATTCATCTGGGAACCATCCTGCGTATCATGGATTTTCAGGAGCCAGCCGGCCACTCTCAGCCACAGGCCCCCAAACACAAACTACGGCCCTTTTCCCTGGAAGTAAAACTGACCTGCCCATCTTCTGGCTGGCAGATTGCAGGAGCCACTTGGCTCTATCAAAGCAGCCCGACTTGGTACTGGTGCCACCTTTCATCTGGAAACCATCCTGCATATCGTGGATTTTCGTGAGCCAGCCGGCCACTCCCAGCCACAGGCCCCCAAACACAAACTACGGCTCTTTTCCCTGGAAGTAAAACTGACCTCCCCACCTTCTGGATGGTAGACTGCAGGAGCCACTTCGTACTATCATACCAGCTGGCCTTGGAAATGGTGCCACCTTTCATCTGGGAACCATCCTGCGTATCGTGGATTTTCAGGAGCCAGCCGGCCACTCCCAGTCACAGGCCCCCAGACACATACCACGGCCCTTTTCCCTGGAAAAAATACTCAGCTGCCCCGCTTCTGGATGGTAGATTGCAGGAGCCACTTTGAACTATCATACCAGTCCGACTTGCCACTGGTGCCACCTTTCATCTGGGAACCATCCTGCGTATCGTGGATTTTCAGGAGCCAGCCGGCCGCTCCCAGCCACAGGCCCCCGAACACAAAGCACGGGCCTTTTCCCTGGCAAACAAAACTCACCCGCACCGCTTCTGGCTGGCAGATTGCAGGAGCCACTTGCCTCTATCAAACCAGCCCGACTTGGCACTGGTTGCGCCTTTCATCTGGGAACCATCCTGCATATCGTAGATTTTCTGGAGCCAGCCTGTCACTCCCAGCCACAGGCCCCCAAACACATACCACGGCCCTTTTCCCGGGAAAAAAAAATTAGCTGTCCCGCTTCTGGCTGGTAGGTTGCAGGAGCAACTTTGAGCTATCAAACCAGCCCGACTTGGCACTGGAGCCACCTTTCATCTGGGAACCATCCTGCGTATCGTGGATTTTCAGGAGCCAGCCGGCCACTCCCAGCCACAGGCCCCCGAACACAATCCACGGCCTTTTTCCCTGGAAAACAAAACTCACCCGCACCGCTTCTGGCTGGCAGACTGCAGGAGCCACTTGCCTCTATCAAACCAGCCCGACTTGGCACTGGTGCCACCTTTCATCTGGGAACCATCCTGCGCGGCGTGGATTTTCAGGAGCCAGCCGGCCACTCCCAGCCACAGGCCCCCGAACACAAAGCACGGCCCTTTTCCCTGGAAGTAAAACTGACCTCCCCACCATCTGGATGGTAGACTGCAGGAGCCACTTCGTACTATCATACCAGCCCGACTTGGCACTTGTGCTATCTTTCATCTGGGAACCATCCTGCGTATCGTGGATTTTCAGGAGCCAGCCGGCCACTCCCAGTCACAGGTCTCCGAACACAAACCACGGCCCTTTTCCCTGGCAAACAAAACTCACCCGCCCCTCTTCTGGCTGGCAGATTGCAGGAGCCACTTGCCTCTATCAAACCAGCCCGACTCGGCACTGGTGCCCCCTTGGGTCTGGGAACCATCCTGCGCGGCGTGGATTTTCAGGAGCCAGCCCGTCACTCCCAGCCACCGGCCCCCAAACACAAACTCCGGCCCTTTTCCCTGGAAGTAAAACTGACCTGCCCATCTTCTGTCTGGCAGATTGCAGGAGCCACTTGGCTCTATCAAACCAGCCCGACTTGGCACTTGTGCCACCTTTCATCTGGGAACCATCCTGCGTATCGTGGATTTTCAGGAGCCAGCCGGCCACTCCCAGCCACAGGCCCCCGAACACAATCCACGGCCCTTTTCTCTGGCAAGCAAAACTCACCCGCCCCGCTTCGGGCTGACAGATTGCATGCGCCACTTGGCTCTGTCAAACAAGCCTGACTCGGCACTGGTGCCACCTTTCATCTGGGAACCATCCTGCGTATCGTGGATTTTCAGGAGCCAGCCGGCCACTCCCAGCCACAGGCCCCCGAACACAATCCACGGCCCTTTTCCCTGGCAAGCAAAACTCACCCGCCCCGCTTCTGGCTGACAGATTGCATGCGCCACTTGGCTCTATCAAACCAGCCCGTCTCGGCACTGGTGCCCCCTTGGGTCTGGGAACCATCCTGCACGGCGTGGATTTTCAGGAGCCAGCTGGCCACTCCCAGCCACCCGCCCCCGAACACAAACCACGGCCCTTTTCCCTGGCAAACAAAACTCACCCGCCCCGCTTCTGGCTGGCAGATTGCAGGAGCCACTTGCCTCTATCAAACCAGCCCGACTCGGCACTGGAGCCCCGTTTGGTCTGGGAACCATCCTGCGCGGCGTGGATTTTCAGGAGCCAGCCGGCCGCTCCCAGCCACAGGCCCCCAAACACAAACTACGGCTCTTTTCCCTGGAAGTAAAACTGACCTCCCCACCTTCTGGATGGTAGACTGCAGGAGCCACTTCGTACTATCATACCAGCTGGCCTTGGAAATGGTGCCACCTTTAATCTGGGAACCATCCTGCGTATCGTGGATTTTCAGGAGCCAGCCGGCCACTCCCAGTCACAGGCCCCCAAACACATACCACTGCCCTTTTCCCTGGAAAAAATACTCAGCTGCCCCGCTTCTGGATGGTAGATTGCAGGAGCCACTTTGAACTATCATACCAGTCCGACTTGCCACTGGTGCCACCTTTCATCTGGGAACCATCCTGCGTATCGTGGATTTTCAGGAGCCAGCCGGCCGCTCCCAGCCACAGGCCCCCGAACACAAAGCACGGGCCTTTTCTGTCCGGTTAATCTTCCCCCGAAAGGTTGTGGTGGTTCTGGTCCGCCCGGGGAACGCCAAATGTCCGGTTTATCTCGGCTGTTTGAGGGGCCTGGGAGGCCCGGAGGTGGCCCGGAGGTGGCCTTGGAGCACCCGCGTATCAAAGGACGAGAAGAGGCTTCAGTTCTTCTTTCTGGTTTTATGTTTATTAATTGTTTATCTAAAAGATGTTCTTTCAGCTCAACAGAGATCCGCACAGCAGTCAGCCATGGGCACACAGTACCGTCCCCCTGACCGCCACGTATCTTTATACCCCTTGTTACGTATACAATATTTATCATTTTTCCCCAATACCATCTATTCTTATAACTCGGTGTACTCTTAGTAATAACCAATAGAAAGGTGCCACCGTGGCCAAAGAAGATGGAGTAGAGGAGGAAGAAGGAGGAGGACAGGACACACCCCAATTCCTCCATCTTACTCCTCTAAACCCCCCTGTACATAAATCTTAAACCTTGTGTCTCACCCTCTAATTAACTAATCCCTTCACCATTCACCCCGGTGAGGCCCTGTGAAGCCCTCATCCTTGTCGTCTCCTGTGTAGGGTTAAAGTCCAGCTACCAGACACTTCTGGCAACATTCCAGGACTCCCGAGACCCCCAAGCTGGTCTCGGAGGCTCAGCATCTCAGGGCTGAGATTTTGAGATCCGACATCTCCCCCTTCTGTTTGCCCCAAGAAAACCTCTTTTATAGTCTGATTCATGGCATCTGGGACGACATGGATGAGGACTAGAAAAGCTATTACAATATAAAATCCTAAACTATTAAAACATAAAATCCTATCCTTAAAATTCTTCTCCAAATGGGAGAAATGTCAAAGAAATCTGCCCTTAAAATTCTTCTCCAAATGGGAGAAATGTCAAAATCCTACCCTTAAAATTCCTCTCCAAATGGGAGACATGTCAAAGAAATCTACCAGCTGATCAATATATGATCCTTTGTCAGTTTTCCCTATAATAGGTAAATTTACTCCATTGCCTACTGCAATTCGAGACTTTAAGGAGAAAACTTCCCAGTCTTTCGTTCTTATACAGAAATATTCAAGACCCCAAAGAGAAAAAACCCCCCCAGAGTCTTTCGTTTCTCTTGTTTCTCTTCTGAGTTGTCCTTTGCAGTCTGAGTCCCGACTTTTGTCTGAGTATTCGTTTCTTCTTATATCTTGTTGAGGAAAATCGTTGCATAGTTGCATCCGGCATGTTGTGCACTTCGGTCATTCCCCCACGAGTGGTGCTGTCACCGGGCTCCGTGGCTGGGAGCCATGAACACGGCTGCCTCTCATTCAGCCGCTTGTCGCTGTTTGCAGGCTTACTTGAGACCGGGTTACCTAGTTTTTGATTCAACTGACAATAGGGTTAGAAAACACACAAGCCTCCCCAGGAGGGGAGAGGCTTAGGACCCCGAGGGTTTTTACCAAAGGCACCAAGTCTGGAGAGGGCCCCTCCTCGCCTGAGACGTCACCGGGGGTCTGGCCCGCCCCCGCCCGCGCTCGGCGCATGCGTGCTTTCCGAGCTGCTCTGTGTCTCTCCCGAGGTAATTTTTTTCTCTCCCTTTTTCTTCCGCCTCTGAATTTTCCCCCCTCGGTCTGCCCCTGACTGTCTCCTCCTCCTCCGACGCTGTGTGTGTGTGTGGCCTTTCGTCAGTGTGTGTGCGGCCGTCCCGCCGGCACCCGCGCCCGCCGCGACTCGCTCCGATCTGCGTCCCGGGGTTTTTGCGTCACAACCGCGCGCCCCCAGCGTCTCACGCAGCTTTTCTGGGATTGCGCAATTCCCCTAATTTCGCTGCATGGGTCAGACGCCCCGGCTTTGGTTTGTGGCTTCTCCCCCCCGGGTTTTTTGCGAGTTTTGCCCGCCGCGCGCGTTTCTGCTACCTTGCCGGCCCCCGGGGCCGCTGCACCCCCCGGCCCTGAGCTTAGCAAAGCCGTATCTGAACACGCGTCTCTAGTTTTTTCTTCAGCCGCGCTCCCCGCCTGCTCTGCCGCCGCGTGGCTTTCGCGAAAAAGCGCCTCCCCCGATCCCTTTTTCTTCCCCCCCCTGCTCTCCCCCCTCGGTCCTGAGTCCTCCATGCTCTCTGGACCCTTTGGACGCTTTTTGGGAGTTTCTCAGGGTTTCTGGGTTTTGGGACCGGGTGTTTTAATAATATTTCTTGCTCTTTTTTTCTCCAAGAGCATTTTTCTTCTCGGCCTTTTAAGGCCAGAGCTAATTTTTTCTTTCCTGGAGCCTTGCTCCCCCCTCTCTTTCAGAGAGTCCCCCCCCCGGACGTCTGGTGCGTCTCGGGGGTCTACCTTCCTGGCCTTTTAAGGCCAGAGCTAATTTTTTCCGGAGTCTTGCATTGCTCCCCCCTCTTTTGAGGGCCCCCCCCCGGACGTCTGGTGCGTCTCGGGGGTCTTCCTTCCTGGCCTTTTAAGGCCAGAGCTAATTAATTTTTTGTATGTTTGTGTCACACCTTATAAGGTGGACAAAATTTCCCGTTGTTCCTGGGAAGGTGTGCCTCCCATGTTCTTATTTTCAGGCTTTCTTACCAAATCTGTCGTTCAGAGCAGTCTGGACGTCTCGATCTGTCCAGCAGATCACGAGAGGTGGACCCAGGGCGCCTTCTGGTTCCAGTCCGGGCTGTTCTGCTACGAATTCTCTTCGGCAGAAACTGAGAGGTGGATTTCTCAGTGACTGCTGGTTTTTTTTGCAGTCTCTGCTGGCTTTTTTTTTTTTTTTTCTTCTTCTCTCTGGTCTTCAGGGCTTTGAAGGTGGTGGTGGTCCCCCCCGAAAGGTTGTGGTGGTCAGAGCTCACCCAGTGGAAGCCAAATGTCCGGTTTATCTTCCCCCGAAAGGTTGTGGTGGTTCGTGGTCCGTCCAGGGATGCCAATATGTCAGGGTTTATTTCGGCTGTTTGAGGGGCCTGGGAGGCCCGGAGGTGGCCTGGGAGCACCCGCGTGTTCAAGGACGAGAAGAGGCTTCAGTTCTTCTTTCTGGTTTTATGTTTATTAATTGTTTATCTAAAAGATGTTCTTTCAGCCAGCCAGAGATCTGCACAGCAGTCAGCCATGGGCACACTCCGTCCCCCTCCGGGGCAGGCACCTATCTTTATACCCTTTGCTACGTGTACAATATTTATCATTTTTCCCCAATACCATCTATTCTTATAACTCGGTGTACTCTTAGTAATAACCAATAGAAAGGTGCCACCGTGGCCAAAGAAGATGGAGTAGAGGAGGAAGAAGGAGGAGGACAGGACACACCCCAATTCCTCCATCTTACTCCTCTAAACCCCCCTGTACATAAATCTTAAACCTTGTGTCTCACCCTCTAATTAACTAATCCCTTCACCATTCACCCCGGTGAGGCCCTGTGAAGCCCTCATCCTTGTCGTCTCCTGTGTAGGGTTAAAGTCCAGCTACCAGACACTTCTGGCAACATTCCAGGACTCCCGAGACCCCCAAGCTGGTCTCGGAGGCTCAGCATCTCAGGGCTGAGATTTTGAGATCCGACACTTTTCCCTGGCAAACAAAACTCACCCGCACCGCTTCTGGCTGGCAGATTGCAGGAGCCACTTGCCTCTATCAAACCAGCCCGACTTGGCACTGGTTGCGCCTTTCATCTGGGAACCATCCTGCATATCGTAGATTTTCTGGAGCCAGCCTGTCACTCCCAGCCACAGGCCCCCAAACACATACCACGGCCCTTTTCCCGGGAAAAAAAAATTAGCTGTCCCGCTTCTGGCTGGTAGATTGCAGGAGCAACTTTGAGCTATCAAACCAGCCCGACTTGGCACTGGAGCCACCTTTCATCTGGGAACCATCCTGCGTATCGTGGATTTTCAGGAGCTAGCCGGCCACTCCCAGCCACAGGCCCCCGAACACAATCCACGGCCTTTTTCCCTGGAAAACAAAACTCACCCGCACCGCTTCTGGCTGGCAGACTGCAGGAGCCACTTGCCTCTATCAAACCAGCCCGACTCGGCACTGGTGCCCCCTTTGGTCTGGGAACCATCCTGCGCGGCGTGGATTTTCAGGAGCCAGCCGGCCACTCCCAGCCACAGGCCCCAAAACACAAACTACGGCTCTTTTCCCTCAAAGTAAAACTGACCTCCCCACCTTCTGGATGTTAGACTGCAGGAGCCACTTCGTACTATCATACCAGCCCGACTTGGAAATGGTGCCACCTTTCATCTGGGAACCATCCTGCGTATCGTGGATTTTCAGGAGCCAGCCGGCCACTCCCAGCCACAGGCCCCCGAAGACAATCCACGGCCCTTTTCTCTGGCAAGCAAAACTCACCTGCCCCGCTTCTGGCTGAAAGATTGCATGCGCCACTTGGCTCTGTCAAACAAGCCCGACTCGGCACTGGTGCCACCTTTCATCTGGGAACCATCCTGCGCGGCGTGGATTTTCAGGAGCCAGCCTGTCACTCCCAGCCACCCGCCCCTCGAACACAAACCACGGCCCTTTTCCCTGGCAAACAAAACTCACCCGCCCCGCTTCTGGCTGGCAGATTGCATGAGCCACTTGGCTCTATCAAACCAGCCCGACTCGGCACTGGAGCCCCGTTTGGTCTGGGAACCATCCTGCGCGGCGTGGATTTTCAGGAGCCAGCCGGCCACTCCCAGCCACAGGCCCCCAAACACAAACTACGGCTCTTTTCCCTCAAAGTAAAACTGACCTCCCCACCTTCTGGATGGTAGACTGCAGGAGCCACTTCGTACTATCAAACCAGCCCGACTCGGCACTGGTTCCGCCTTTTATCTGGGAACCATCCTGCATATCATATATTTTCAGGAGCCAGCCTGTCACTCCCAGCCACAGGCCCCCAAACACATACCACGGCCCTTTTCCCGGGAAAAAAAAATTAGCTGCCCTGCTTCTGGCTGGTAGATTGCAGGAGCCACTTTGTGCTATCAAACCAGCCCGACTCGGCACTCGTGCCACCTTTCATCTGGGAACCATCCTGCGCGGCGTGGATTTTCAAGAGCCAGCCGGCCACTCCCAGCCACAGGCCCCCGAACACAAACAACGGCCCTTTTCCCGGGCAAACAAAACTCACTCGCACCGCTTCTGGCTGGCAGACTGCAGGAGCCACTTGGCTCTGTCAAACCAGCCCGACTTGGCACTGGTGCCACCTTTCATCTGGGAACCATCCTGCGCGGCGTGGATTTTCAGGAGCCAGCCGGCCACTCCCAGCCACAGGCCCCCAAACACAAACCACGGCCCTTTTCCCGGGCAAACAAAACTCACCCGCACCGCTTCTGGCTGGCAGACTGCAGGAGCCACTTGCCTCTATCAAACCAGCCCGACTTGGCACTGGTGCCACCTTTCATCTGGGAACCATCCTGCGCGGCGTGGATTTTCAGGAGCCAGCCGGCCACTCCCAGCCACAGGCCCCCAAACATATACCACGGCCCTTTTCCCTGGCAAACAAAACACACCCGCCCCACTTCTGGCTGACAGATTGCATGAGCCGCTTGGCTCTATCAAACCAGCCCGACCTTGCACTGGTGCCACCTTTCATCTGGGAACCATCTGGCGTATCGTGGATTTTCAGGAGCCAGCCGGCCACTCTCAGCCACAGGCCCCCAAACACAAACTACGGCCCTTTTCCCTGGAAGTAAAACTGACCTGCCCATCTTCTGGCTGGCAGATTGCAGGAGCCACTTGGCTCTATCAAAGCAGCCCGACCTGGTACTGGTGCCACCTTTCATCTGGAAACCATCCTGCATATCGTGGATTTTCGTGAGCCAGCCGGCCACTCCCAGCCACAGGCCCCCAAACACAAACTACGGCTCTTTTCCCTGGAAGTAAAACTGACCTCCCCACCTTCTGGATGGTAGACTGCAGGAGCCACTTCGTACTATCATACCAGCTGGCCTTGGAAATGGTGCCACCTTTCATCTGGGAACCATCCTGCGTATCGTGGATTTTCAGGAGCCAGCCGGCCACTCCCAGTCACAGGCCCCCAGACACATACCACGGCCCTTTTCCCTGGAAAAAATACTCAGCTGCCCCGCTTCTGGATGGTAGATTGCAGGAGCCACTTTGAACTATCATACCAGTCCGACTTGCCACTGGTGCCACCTTTCATCTGGGAACCATCCTGCGTATCGTGGATTTTCAGGAGCCAGCCGGCCACTCCCAGCCACAGGCCCCCGAACACAACCAACGGCCCTTTTCCCTGAAGAAAAACTCACCCGCCCTGCTTCTGGCTGGCAGATTGCAGGGGCCACTTGGCTCTATCAAACCAGCCCGACTTGGCACTGGTGCCACCGTTCATCTGGGAACCATCCTGCGTATCGTGGATTTTCAGGAGCCAGCCGGCCACTCCCAGCCACAGGCCCCCGAACACAACCACGGCCCTTTTCCCTGGAAACAAAACTCACCGCCCCGCTTCTGGCTGGCAGATTGCAGGAGCCACTTGCTACTATCATACCAGTCCGACTTGGCACTGGTGCCACCTTTCATCTGGGAACCATCCTGCGTAATATCGTGGATTTTCGTGAGCCAGCCGGCCACTCCCAGCCACAGGCCCCCAAACACAAACTACGGCTCTTTTCCCTGGAAGTAAAACTGACCTCCCCACCTTCTGGATGGTAGACTGCAGGAGCCACTTCGTACTATCATACCAGCTGGCCTTGGAAATGGTGCCACCTTTCATCTGGGAACCATCCTGCGTATCGTGGATTTTCAGGAGCCAGCCGGCCACTCCCAGTCACAGGCCCCCAGACACATACCACGGCCCTTTTCCCTGGAAAAAATACTCAGCTGCCCCGCTTCTGGATGGTAGATTGCAGGAGCCACTTTGAACTATCATACCAGTCCGACTTGCCACTGGTGCCACCTTTCATCTGGGAACCATCCTGCGTATCGTGGATTTTCAGGAGCCAGCCGGCCGCTCCCAGCCACAGGCCCCCGAACACAAAGCACGGGCCTTTTCCCTGGCAAACAAAACTCACCCGCACCGCTTCTGGCTGGCAGATTGCAGGAGCCACTTGCCTCTATCAAACCAGCCCGACTTGGCACTGGTTGCGCCTTTCATCTGGGAACCATCCTGCATATCGTAGATTTTCTGGAGCCAGCCTGTCACTCCCAGCCACAGGCCCCCAAACACATACCACGGCCCTTTTCCCGGGAAAAAAAAATTAGCTGTCCCGCTTCTGGCTGGTAGATTGCAGGAGCAACTTTGAGCTATCAAACCAGCCCGACTTGGCACTGGAGCCACCTTTCATCTGGGAACCATCCTGCGTATCGTGGATTTTCAGGAGCCAGCCGGCCACTCCCAGCCACAGGCCCCCGAACACAATCCACGGCCTTTTTCCCTGGAAAACAAAACTCACCCGCACCGCTTCTGGCTGGCAGACTGCAGGAGCCACTTGCCTCTATCAAACCAGCCCGACTTGGCACTGGTGCCACCTTTCATCTGCGAACCATCCTGCGCGGCGTGGATTTTCAGGAGCCAGCCGGCCACTCCCAGCCACAGGCCCCCAAACACAAACTACGGCCCTTTTCCCTGGAAGTAAAACTGACCTCCCCACCATCTGGATGGTAGACTGCAGGAGCCACTTCGTACTATCATACCAGCCCGACTTGGCACTTGTGCTATCTTTCATCTGGGAACCATCCTGCGTATCGTGGATTTTCAGGAGCCAGCCGGCCACTCCCAGTCACAGGTCTCCGAACACAAACCACGGCCCTTTTCCCTGGCAAACAAAACTCACCCGCCCCTCTTCTGGCTGGCAGATTGCAGGAGCCACTTGGCTCTATCAAACCAGCCCGACTCGGCACTGGTGCCCCTTGGGTCTGGGAACCATCCTGCGCGGCGTGGATTTTCAGGAGCCAGCCGGCCACTCCCAGCCACCGGCCCCCAAACACAAACTCCGGCCCTTTTCCCTGGAAGTAAAACTGACCTGCCCATCTTCTGTCTGGCAGATTGCAGGAGCCACTTGGCTCTATCAAACCAGCCCGACTTGGCACTTGTGCCACCTTTCATCTGGGAACCATCCTGCGTATCGTGGATTTTCAGGAGCCAGCCGGCCACTCCCAGCCACAGGCCCCCGAACACAATCCACGGCCCTTTTCCCTGGCAAGCAAAACTCACCCGCCCCGCTTCTGGCTGACAGATTGCATGCGCCACTTGGCTCTATCAAACCAGCCCGACTCGGCACTGGTGCCCCCTTGGGTCTGGGAACCATCCTGCACGGCGTGGATTTTCAGGAGCCAGCCGGCCACTCCCAGCCACAGGCCCCCAAACACAAACTACGGCTCTTTTCCCTGGAAGTAAAACTGACCTCCCCACCTTCTGGATGGTAGACTGCAGGAGCCACTTCGTACTATCATACCAGCCCGACTTGGAAATGGTGCCACCTTTCATCTGGGAACCATCCTGCGTATCGTGGATTTTCAGGAGCCAGCCGGCCACTCCCAGCCACAGGCCCCCGAAGACAATCCACGGCCCTTTTCCCTGGAAGTAAAACTGACCTGCCCATCTTCTGGCTGGCAGATTGCAGGACGCACTTGGCTCTCTCAAAGCAGCCCGACTTGGTACTGGTGCCACCTTTCATCTGGAAACCATCCTGCATATCGTGGATTTTCGTGAGCCAGCCGGCCACTCCCAGCCACAGGCCCCCAAACACAAACTACGGCTCTTTTCCCTGGAAGTAAAACTTACCTCCCCACCTTCTGGATGGTAGACTGCAGGAGCCACTTCGTACTATCATACCAGCTGGCCTTGGAAATGGTGCCACCTTTCATCTGGGAACCATCCTGCGTATCGTGGATTTTCAGGAGCCAGCCGGCCACTCCCAGTCACAGGCCCCCAGACACATACCACGGCCCTTTTCCCTGGAAAAAATACTCAGCTGCCCCGCTTCTGGATGGTAGATTGCAGGAGCCACTTTGAACTATCATACCAGTCCGACTTGCCACTGGTGCCACCTTTCATCTGGGAACCATCCTGCGTATCGTGGATTTTCAGGAGCCAGCCGGCCGCTCCCAGCCACAGGCCCCGAACACAAAGCACGGGCCTTTTCCCTGGCAAACAAAACTCACCCGCACCGCTTCTGGCTGGCAGATTGCAGGAGCCACTTGCCTCTATCAAACCAGCCCGACTTGGCACTGGTTGCGCCTTTCATCTGCGAACCATCCTGCGCGGCGTGGATTTTCAGGAGCCAGCCTGTCACTCCCAGCCACAGGCCCCCAAACACATACCACGGCCCTTTTCCCTGGAAGTAAAACTGACCTGCCCATCTTCTGTCTGGCAGATTGCAGGAGCCACTTGGCTCTATCAAACCAGCCCGACTTGGCACTTGTGCCACCTTTCATCTGGGAACCATCCTGCGTATCGTGGATTTTCAGGAGCCAGCCGGCCACTCCCAGCCAGAGGCCCCCGAACACAACCACGGCCTTTCCTGGAAAAAAACTCCGCCTCTTCTGGCTGGCAGATTGCGAGCCACTTCTCTATCAAACCAGCCGACTGGCACTGGTCACCTTTCTCTGGGAACCATCCTGCGCGTGGATTTTCAGAGCCAGCCGCCATCCCAGCCACAGGCCCCCAAACACAAACACGGCCCTTTTCCGGAAAAAACTACCGCCCCTTCTGGCTGCAGATTGCAGGAGCCACTTGCTTATCAAACAGCCCGACTGGACTGGTGCCCCTTTTCTGGGAACCATCCTGCGTCGTGGATTTTCAGGAGCCAGCCGGCCACTCCCAGCCACAGGCCCCCAACACAACCACGGCCCTTTTCCCTGGCAAACAAACACCCCCCGCTTCTGGCTGCAGATTGCAGGAGCCACTTGCTCTATCAAACCAGCCCGACTTGGCACTGGTGCCACCTTTCATCTGGGAACCATCCTGCGTATCGTGGATTTCAGGAGCCAGCCGGCCACTCCCAGCCACAGGCCCCCGAACACAAACCACGGCCCTTTTCCCTGGCAAACAAAACTCACCCGCCCCGCTTCTGGCTGGCAGATTGCAGAGCCACTTGGCTCTATCAAACCAGCCCGACTCGGCACTGGTGCCACCTTTCATCTGGGAACCATCCTGCGCGCGTGGATTTTCAGGAGCCAGCCGGCCACTCCCAGCCACAGGCCCCCAACACAAACACGGCCCTTTTCCCTGGAAGAAAAACTCACCGCCCGCTTCTGGCTGGCAGATTGCAGGAGCCACTTGCTCTATCAAACCAGCCCGACTCGGCACTGGTGCCACCTTTCTCTGGGAACCATCCTGCGTATCGTGGATTTTCAGGAGCCAGCCGGCCACTCCCAGCCACGGCCCCCGAACACAACCACGGCCCTTTTCCCTGGCAAAAAACTCACCCGCCCCGCTTCTGGCTGGCAGATTGCAGGAGCCACTTGCTCTATCAAACCAGCCCGACTCGGCACTGGTGCCCCTTTCTGGGAACCATCCTGCGACGTGGATTTTCAGGAGCCAGCCGGCCACTCCCACCACAGGCCCCCGAACAAAAAGGGCAGGGGCCTTTTCTGTCCGGTTAACCCTTCCCCCAAAGGTTGTGGGGGTTTCCCTGGTCCCCCGGGGAACCCCAAAAGCCCGGGGTTTATCTCGGTTTGTTGAGGGGCCTGGGGGCCCGGGGGTTTGCCCGATTTGGCCTTGGGAGCCCCCCCCGCGTATCAAAGGACGAAAAAAGGCTTTTTTCTTCTTTCTTTTTTTATGTTTTTTAAATTTTTTTAATCTAAAAGATGTTCTTTCACTCAACAGAGATCCGCACAGCATTCACCAAATGGGCAAACAGAAACCGTCCCCCCACCGCCCCTATCTTTTTCCCCCTTGTTAGTATACAATATTTATCTTTTTTCCCCAATCCCAAACCCTTTTCTTTAACTGGGTGAAACTCTTAGTAATAACCAAAAAAAAAAAAGGTTTCCACCCGTGCCAAAGAAGTTGGAGTAGAGGGGGAAAGAAGGGGGGAGGACAGGACACCCCCCCAATTTCCTCCCTTACTCCTCAAACCCCCCCTGTACATAAATAAAAAACCCCCTTTTGGGTCCCCACCCTCTAAATTTAAATAATCCCCTTACCATTCACCCCGGGAGGGCCCCGTGAACCCTCATCCTTGTCGCTCCTTTTGTAGGGTTAAAGTCCAAACTAAACCCGACACTTCTGGCAACATTCCAGGACTCCCGGACCCCCAAGCTGTCTGGGAGGCTCACACTCGGGGCTGAGTTTTTTGAGACCGACACTCCCCTTTCTTTTTGCCCCAAGAAAACCTCTTTTAATCTAAATCAGGGCATCTGGGACGACATGGTGGGGACTAAAAAAGCTATTACAATAAAAATCCTAAACATTAAAACTAAAATCCTACCCTTTAAAATTTTTCTCCAAAGGGAAAATGTAAAAGAAATCTGCCCTTAAAATTCTCCCCAAAAGGGAGAAAGTCAAAATCCTCCCCTTAAAATTCCTCTCCAAAGGGGAGACTGTCAAAAAACTACCACTGATCAATATATGATCCTTTTGTCAGCCCCCCAAAATAGGAAAATTTTTACCCCTTTGCCACTGAAATTTCGAACTTAAGGAGAAAACTTCCCCGTCTTTCGTTTTTATCAAAATATTCAAGACCCCAAAGAAAAAACCCCCCCCCCAGAGTTTTTCTTTTCTCTTTTTTCCTTTCTGATTTCCTTTGCATCTGAGTCCCATTTTTGTCTGAGTATTCTTTCTTCTTAATCTTGTTGAAAAAAATCGTTCATATGCCCCGGCATTTTGTCATTTGGGTCATTCCCCCCCAGGGGTCTGTCACCGGCTCCGTGGGGGGAGCCATGAACACGGCTGCCTCCTTTCCCCATTGTCGCGTTTGCAGTTTACTTAACCCGGGGGTTACCTATTTTTGATTCAACTACAATGGGGTTAAAAACACACAACCTCCCCGGGAGGGGAGAGGCTTAGCCCCCCGGGGGTTTTTTCCCAAAGGGGCACCAAGTCGGGAGAGGGCCCCTCCCCCTAGACTCACCGGGGTCGGGCCCCGCCCCCGCCCGCCTCGCGCATGGGGCTTTCCAGCTGCTCTTGTCCCCCGGAAAATTTTTTTTCTCCCCCTTTTTTCTTCCGCCTCTAATTTTTCCCCCCTGGGTCCCCCCCTACTGCTCCTCCTCCTCCGCGCTGTGTGTGTGTGTGGCCTTTCGTCAGCGTGTTGGGGGGCCCTCCCGCCGGCACCCCGCCCGCCGCGACTCGCTCCGATCTGCTCCCCCTGATTTTTGCGTCACAACCGCGCCCCCCACGTCTCACGCACTTTTCGGGGTTTCGCAATTTCCCCAAATTTTTCTGCGGGGCAACCCCCCCCTTTGGGTTTGTGGCTTCTCCCCCCCGGGTTTTTTTCGAGTTTTTCCCGCCGCGCCGTTTTTTGCTACCTTGCCCGGCCCCCGGGGCCGCTGCACCCCCCGGCCCCGAGCTTCAAGCCGATCTGAACACCGTCCTATTTTTCTTCAGCCGCGCTCCCCCCTGCTCTGCCCCCGCTGGCTTTCGCGAAAAAACGCCTCCCCCTCCCTTTTTCTTCCCCCCCCCTCTCCCCCCTCGGTCCTGATCCCCCATGCTCTCTGCCCTTGGACCTTTTTGGGGGTTTCTCAGGGTTTGGTTTTGGGGGCCGGGTTTTTTAAAAATATTTCTTTCTCTTTTTTTCTCCAAGAGCTTTTTTTTTCTCGCCTTTTTAAAGGGCCCAAACTAAATTTTTTTTTTCCGGAGCCTTTCTCCCCCCTCTCTTCAGAGATCCCCCCCCCACGTCTGGGGCTCCGGGGTCTACCTTTCCGGCCTTTTAAGGCCCAACTAAAATTTTTTCCGGGGGTCTTGCATTGCCCCCCCCCCTTTTGAGGGGCCCCCCCCCGGACTCCT
>NW_026993317.1:0-15765 GCF_028769735.1 Zonotrichia leucophrys gambelii
TGAACGTGATCTTCTTGGTGGCGACTGCACTGCTTCACCTGCTCTTGCTTTCTGGTGTCCCTATTCCAGAATTGCCTGTGCCACCTTCCTTTCTTATTTTGTGGTTCTCTGCAGTTCCTTCAATAGTCAGCCCTTCCTAAGTTCACTCTTGGAATAGGGGATTATCACCTCCCCATCATATCGAGTGCATTCGAATGCACTTGAATGCATTTTGCCTGCATTCCAAATGTGGTCCCTGTTTTTGATTTACTGTGGAATCTCTGTTTGCATTTTCTACCTCTGTCAAGGTGGGGATTTAAGGTACTTGAGATGATATTTGGCGTTCAGATTCAGGTGGTTTTTGTTTCTTATAAGTGACGCAGCCTCACAGCCATGAGTTCTGCAGCCTTTCATCTAAGGCACAAAATGGCTCCCTATTTCTTGTTACAAGGATTGGATGGTGCTAAGGAGACCATGGTGATGGTCTGGGGACCATCACCTGGGATGATGGTGATGGTCCCCCATCTGGGGATGGTCTGGGGACCATCACCATCATCCCAGGTGACTGGGGATCCAAGGAGATCGTGGTGACACCATGGACACTCATGGAACCATGGGCATTGTGACACAGCAAAGCTTCATGGAACTGAGGAGTCAATTGGGACTCTACCAAACCTCGTGGAACCAAGGGCCCATTGTGACACTGAAGAACTTATGGGAACCAAGAGTCTCTTGTGACACAGGGGGTACTCATGAAACCATGGAGACCATTTTGAAACTTCAAGGCTTGTTGGAACCAAAGGGTCATTCTGGCACTTCTGAGCCTTTGAACCAAAAGGGATCACAGTGACATAGTGGGGCTCTGTGGAACCAAGGGGCGGTGGTGACATTGTGGAGTGTCATTGAACCAACTGTCCATGGTGACACTGCAGGGCCTGATGGAATCATGGACACCATTGTGACACTACAGGGCATCATGGAAGCAAGGGGCCATTGTCACACTCTGGGGCCTCTTGGGATCCAAGGGCAGTTGTGATACCATGGAAATTATGGCAACTGTGGCACCAAGAAACCAAGGAGACCATTGTGACACTACAGAGCCCATGGACCTAAGGATTCATGAAGCAGTGCAGGACACATGGAACCGAGGGGCCATTGTTAAGCTGTAGAACCAAAAGAGCCCATTGTGCCACTCTGGGCCCCCGTGGATCCAAAGGTCCATTTTGACATTGCAGGGCCCCATGGAATCCTGGAGACCACTGTGAAACTTTGGGGCCTTGTTGAATGAAGTGGCCCTGCAGGGCCTGATGGAACCAATGAGACCCCATAGAACCAAGGGTCCATTGTGACCCTGTGGTACCAAGGTGTCGTGGGTTGACCCAGGCCAAATGCCAGGCATCCATGTGGGCTGCTCACTCACTCCCCTCTGCAGCTGGACAAAGAAAATTCAATAAAGGGTTCATGGGTTGAGATAAGGACTGGATGAGATCACTCATCAAATACTGTCCTGGAAAAACAGTCTTAGCTTAGAGATGTGAAATTCATTTATTACTAACAAAATCAGAGCATGAAAAGGGGAAATAAAATAAGCTCCTCACCTCCCTCCTTCCATCTCTACCTCCCACCCCAGCAGTGCAGGGAGACAGGGAATGGGGGTTGTAGTCAGTTCATTACTCATGGCTTCTGCCCCTGCGCAGGGAGAGCAGTGGTTCCCCTGCTGCACCGTGGGTCCCTCCCAAGGGAGACAGTTCTGCAGGAGCTTCTCCCATGTGAGTCCATTCCAGGGGACACAGCCCTCTGCAAACTGCTGCAGTGTGAGTCCATGCCAGGGACAACAGTCCTTCCCAAACTGCTGCAGCATGGGTCACTCTTCCAGGGGGTGCATTCCTCCAGGGACAGGCTGCTCCTGCCTGGGAGCAGGGCCCCTCTCTCCATGGCTCTCCTGCAGGGTGCCTGGGTCTCCAGTGCCTGGAGCACCTCCTGCCCCTCCTTCTGCATTCACCTTGATGTCTGCAGAGTTGTTCTTCTTACATGTTCTCCTTGTGCTCTCCTCTGACTGGAGTTAAAATTGTGCCACAATCTCTATTTTGATTTCTTTTTAAATCTGTTATCACGGAGGCATTGCCACCATTTGTAACTGGCCCAGGCTTTGCCAGCAGCAGGTCCATCTTTGAAGCCAGCAGGAAGTGGCTGTGCCAGACACGGTGGAAGCTTCCAGCAGCTTCTCACAGGAGCCGTCAGTGTGCCCCCTGTGAAATACAAAGCTGTGTTTCGTGTCAGGTACACAGAGGCAACGTGGTATTTGTGATTGTAATATGTGTGGAAACCGACCATGGGACAGTTATAAAGACAAATTCTAATAATTTCTGAGGAGGTAAAGCATGGAACAAAGCCTTTGAACCTATCTTTTGTTTGTAATTAACCTTCATAAGTCTTAAGTTGGTTTAGGAACATTCGAATTAAAGTGTTAAGGATGTTGCTTTTTGACAGGAACTTTCTGCTTGTAGCTAAGCCTTAAAGAGTTTTGCAATAACCTTTTAAAGTATAATTTTGGAATATTGCTTGTAGTAAGGATCTTTGAAACTATAGCTTTAGAATATATAAAAGGAAGCATGCTTATCTCACACCTTAACAAAACTGTGAAAAGCAGTCTAAGACAGGAAGATGAACATCAACTGAAGGATTTATAGTTTTGACCAAGGGAAGCTGGACATCACTGTTATGACGTTTATAGTCCTTGCAATTAAAAGGTGGACCCACATCTGGATTCTGGACCACACCATCTGGGAGATTTCTTCGTTCTTTCAGAAACCAAACCACCACCATCTGGGGATACTCCTTTCTGGGATACAGCCTGAGAAAAACTAAATCAAAATAGGTATGAAATTGTGACATAAAAATTGGAAATAGAAACCTGCTGAGAAAGCTGATGAGCACCCCTATAAATACCTGTAAGCCTCAACTATTGGAGTGCAGTTGGAGGGAAAACTTCCCCCACTGTACCCAGCACTGTATTGCTCATACTTTACCATAGTAATTAATGACTTGATTGCTGCTTGAATATGGGCCTAGTCAAGCTTCTCATTTATAACACTCCTGTGGTGGAAGCTGGGAGAGAAGAAGGGGACGCTGGCCTGTCCCTCAGGGAAGGCGCGGCTCATTTGCTGACAGCCGGTGCCTCCCAGCTGAAAACTTTCAAACTCAGTGTTTTTCTGGGACATAACATTTTTCACAGACTGATTCATGTTTGGTCAGGTGCTTCTCACTGGGATTTGGGGTGCCTGACTCCCCTTACGTGCACCAGTGGCGTGGGGGATGTGGCTCCCAGAGGCGCTGCCTCTGGCCACAAGCCCGGAGGGGGTGAGGGTTGTGCCGAGGAGCAGAAAGCAGGAACATTGGAATTTGAATCGCGGGGTGGGGTGGGGGTGTTGGAGAGCGAGCATTGCTGACTTTTTCGGGGAAAGAAGACCCGCAGAGCCGGGATGGAGATGCCTGGGAAAGCTTCTCCTTCCCAGCTGCCGGCGTGCACTGGTGGTTCTGGGGGGAGAGGGAAAAAGCGTTCGGTCACTCCTGCTGCCAAGGCACTGGCAGCACGGTGGGGGTGGGCTGTGAGAACAAAGACCCCTCCCTGCAGGCCAGGTCTGGGCTGTTTGGCCTGCCCACTGCCAGGTTTTGAGGCTGTGATCCCACTACCCGGGTCCGGGGCACCGTTCTGTGGGCCAGGTCTGGGGTCCTTGGTCCGCCCACCCAGACTGGGGCCAGGGATTCTGTCCCACCCAGTGGTGCAGGTCCAAAAAACCCTCTGCTGCTGCTGCTGCTGCTGCTGCTGATCTTTCTGGGGAAAAAAAATAAAAAAGGTGAACAGAGCTACCAGCTCAAAGTACTGGAAAGCCACGAGTCAGACTCAGCCCAAGTGATTCAATTAAGGACAGTAGGCAAGGCATTCCAGAAATTTTCTCAATATTGTTTGATAAATATCAATGGATTTCTTTTAATAGTTATTAGTGATTTTTCTTTAGCAGTTCTTTGGGATCATACTGGGAGGAACTGGGAACAACTGGAACTATTCCGGCATCAGCTGGGGTCATACTGGGATCACAGTGGGAGCAGCTGGGTCCATGCTGGCTGAGACTGGGATCATACTGTGGGTGACTGGAATCATGCTGGGATTGACTGGGAGGGGCTGTGGGCAACTGGAATCATGCTGAAAGCAACTGGGAGGAAGTGGGAGTGACTGGGAGCATGCTGGGGGTGACTGGGAGGAAGTGGGAGAGACTGGGAGTCATGAGGATCATACTGGACACTACTGGGGTCCTGCTGGCATTGACAGGGAGCAACTGGGATCCCACTGGGGGCCACTGGCATCATTCTGGGAGTGACTGGGGTCCTACTGGGACTATAGTGGGTGTCAATAGACCCTGACTGGGGTTACTGGGAGCTACCAGGCCCATGTTGGGAGCTGCCTGCGCACACACTGGGAGCAACTGGGAGCAACTGGGAATGGCAGGATGCATGCTGGTGACAACTGGGATGTCCTGGCAGTGACTGGGATAAAACTGGGGGCACCTGAACCACACTGAGGTAACTGAGAGTGCCTGGCAATGACTACGAGAATGTTCAGGGCAACTGGGATATACTGGGAGTGTCTGCGACCATGTAGGTGGTGACTGGGACTAAACTGGGAGCCACTGAGAATGTGCTGCGGGAACTGGGACCTTGTTGGGGGGAAACTGGGGGCAAGTGTGAGTGACTGGGGTCCTGCTGGGAGAGACTGGGATTATACTGGGAGGTACTGGGACTATACTAGGGGCAATTGGTAGAACTGGGAACACACTGGATGAAAGTGGGAGCAACTGGGACCATGTTGGGGACAAATCGCATCAAAATGGGGAATGACTGGGAACAACTGGGCTCATACGGGAAGAAGAGGGGTCCTGCCAGGAGTGAGGGGAAGTGACCAGGATCATTGTAGGAGAGACAAGGAAACTGGAAGCACACAGGGGCAGCAACTGGGCTCATGCTAGGAGCAGGGCTCCTGCACAGGATAGATGCAGGGGCCAAACCCAACAAGGTGAGGTTTAGCAAGTCCAAGTGCCAGGTGCTGCACTTTGGCCACAAAAACCCCCGCAGCACTACAGGCTGGTGAGAGAGTGGCTGGAGAGCAGCCAGGCAGAAAGGGACCTGCAGGGACTGACGGACAGCAGGCTGGACATGAGCCAGCAGTGTGCCCAGGTGGGCAAAAAGGCCAATGGCTCCTGGCCCGGATCAGCAATGGTGTGGCCAGCAGGAGCAGGGCAGAGATTCTTCCCCTGTGCTCAGCATTGGCTGGGCAGCACCTCGAGTGCTGTGTCCAGTTCTGGGCCCTCAGTTTAGGAAGGACATGGAGGGGGTGGAGCGTGTCCAGAGAAGGGCAGCAAGGCTGGTGAGGGGTCTGGAACACAAGTCCTGTGAGGAGTGGCTGAGGGAGCTGGGGTTGTTTATCCTGGAGAGGAGGAGGCCCAGAGGACACAAGGCAGTGCCAGGGCACAGGTTAAACTTGATGATCTCCCAGGTCTCTTCCAATCTTGCTGATTCTGGGATTCTCTGGAACCACCCTTGGAGCAGTTGCAGGATGAGCTCTGGGCCTCCTCCGCAGAAGCTCCAGCAGCCCAGGTCCCTCAGCTTCTCCTGCCAGCCCCAAAGCCCATCCTGTCAGTCCTGCAGAGCCTCCGCAGCTCCTCCTCACTGCCCAGAACAGGGAGCCCCAGAGCCAGACACAGCAGCCCAGATGTGCCCCCTGGCCTGGGGTGCCTCTGGCAAGGGAGCAGCACGAGGCACTGCAGGAGCCTGCAGACAATTCCTGCAGCACTTGTAGGATGATCCTGCTGCCCAAGGGACGTTCCCATGGTGCCAAGTCAGGAACTGCAATGGGGAGTGGGGCCAGAGAGGAAAGGGCAAACAGAGATGGGCTGTTTGCTGGGCAGGGAGCAGGGATGGGCAAAATGAATAAATTTGAATCAGGAAGAGTAGAGAAAGCAAAGATGAAGCAAAGGAAATGCTGAGGGCAGTTTAGGGGTGGCTGCCAGGCAGCCCTGGCTCTGAGCAACAGCGTCTGCAGTGGGACAGGAAACTCCCAGCTGATGGGAACAAACTTTCTGGCTGACTGCAGAGGCCAGGACAAAGCTGAGTGGTTTCCCTGGTGTCCCCCAGCCCTTGCTGGCCCCAGGGGCTGATGGCATTTGTGCTCCCTCAGGTTCATGTCCCCACAGCAACAGCATGGGGGTGCTCTCCCTGCTGTGTGCAATCCAAACAGGGGCTGCTGAGCCAGTGCTGCCGTGTCTGTGCCTGCAAGGATGGGGCACCTGTGTGAGCTGGGGGAGAGGCCAGGGCTGCAGAGGGGGGATGCTGTTGGCAGCTCCATGAGGACGCTCTGAGATGCTGCCCTGGGCTGTGCAGCGCACTGGGGATGGATCAGCCCCTGCTCTGTTGCTCCTTCCTGTCTGCCCCAGGGCCCTTGCAGAGCCCCAGCCATGCTGTTGGCCCATGGCCAGCCTGGGGCTGCTCACGGGGTTTTCTGTGCTGAGCATTGGCCTGGGTGTGTTCTTGAGAGAGCCTGGGCAAGGAGCCTGGAGCCCCCAGGGCCTGGCCTGAGGCGTCAGCGCTGCCCCAGCAGTGCCCATGGCCTGTCCCTGCTGCAGCCTTGGCACTGCCACCCCCAGGGCTGTGCCCGGCCCCGAGAGCACTCAGGCCCTGCATCAACACCAGGGCCACCAGGGCAGCGGGGCAGGGCCACGGCAGCAGCACTGGCAACACCAAGTGCTGCTGCTGCTGGGCACAGCTGGTGTGCCAGCCCTGATCTGCCCCAGCTCTGCACACAGACATTGCTGCTGCGGCTCCAGAGAAGGCAACTAAACGGCATCTCAGCAGAAAACTCTGCCGGGACATCATTTAGGTTGTTTAAGGTCACCAAGAGTGCAGCCCCCTCATAGTCTGTGGCCACGGGCAAGGTAGAAAGAAATAATATGAAAAATGGCACAGAAAATAACATTTTTTTGTGGATTATATGAAAAAAGCAAAACAGAAAAAGAACCCCCAAAATGAAGCCAATAGGAAGTATCAAAGATGATTTTTACTATAAGTGATTTGTGATTTTTACTATAATTGATTTGTGATTAAACGAAGGTTAATCTTTTTTAAAACATCCAGTCATGAGTCTCCACACTGCAGCCTTGAGCTCCTGGTTCCTCAGGCTGTAGATGAGGGGGTTCAGGGCTGGAGGCACCACCGAGTACAGAACTGACAGGGCCAGATCCAGGGATGGGGACGAGATGGAGGGGGGCTTCAGGTGGGCAAAAAAGCCAGTGCTGAGAAACAGGAAAACCACGGCCAGGTGAGGGAAGCAGGTGGAAAAGGCTTTGTGCCGTCCCTGCTCAGAGGGGATCCTCAGCACAGCCCTGAAGATCTGCACATAGGAGAAAACCATGAACACAAAACAGCCAAAACCCAAAGAGATGGAAAACATAACAAGTCCAAGTTCCCTGTGATAGGATTTGGAGCAGGAGAGCTTGAGGATCTGGGGCACCTCACAGAAGAACTGGCCCAGGGCATTGCCATGGCACAGGGGCAGGGAAAATGTATTGGCTGTGTGCATGAGAGCAGTGAGAAAGGCACTGGCCCAGGCAGCTGCTGCCATGTGGGCACAAGCTCTGCTGCCCAGGAGGGTCCCATAGTGCAGGGGTTTGCAGATGGACACGTAGCGGTCATAGCACATGACGGTCAGGAGAGCAAGCTCTAATGACATGAAAAATACAAAAAAAAAGAGCTGTGCAGCACATCCTTTGTAGGAGATGTTCCTGGTGTCCCAGAGGGAATTGTGCATGGCTTTGGGGACAGTGGTGCAGATGCAGCCCAGGTCGCTGAGGGCCAAGTTGAGCAGGAAGAAGAACATGGGCGTGTGCAGGTGGTGGCCGCAGGCTACGGCGCTGATGATGAGGCCGTTGCCCAGGAGGGCAGCCAGGGAGATGCCCAGCAAGAGGCAGAAGTGCAGGAGCTGCAGCTGCCGCGTGTCTGCCAATGCCAGCAGGAGGAAGTGCCTGATGGAGCTGCTGTTGGACATTTGCTGTCTCCAGACATTGGAACCTTTTCAAGAAGGAATTACAGTGGTAATTGAAGGGAGATTTCTCACAGAAAAGGCAAAGCCCTTTCTCATAGATCCTTTCCTGCCACTAAACAACTACCCCTGTCTATGTCTCAGAGATCTTCCTTCACCTTTGATGCTGGAGCCCTGATTGCTGCTGGCGAATGTTGTGTGAGGAGCTGGACCTCGACCTGCAGAACACTTGGGAGTCAGCCCTGATACCCTGTCAGTTTAGGGAAACAGTGAGGGAAGAATCTTAGGAGAAGAGTCTTTATCCAAGTTGAACACCAGGACATCCAGTCCTTATCTTTATCTTTATCTTGGATAAAGAATCTTTTCCTAAGGCAGCAGAGCTGCCTGGGTGAGGGGATGGGGATTGCTGGAGGCAGAACAAGACATTGTGCTGCACCTGGTGAGAACAGAGACTCCAGGAAGGCAGGAGGATTGTCTGAGGCTTAGTACAGACTGAGGGGAGCTGCTCTGTCTCTCTCCTGTTCCAGCTGCCCTGCACTTGCACCTTTCTGTGATCCACTCCTGCGTTACCCTGCACAGCCAGGAGACACTGCTGAGAGCAGAGGGATCCCTGGTACACAAAGGGACTCCTGCCTTTCCCAGAGTCAGGACAGTGGGCTCATTGCCAGCCTCCCAGCCTGCCCTGCCCAGAGCTGCCTGGGCACAGGGAGCTGGGACACCCCATTGCTGTGCTCAGCCTGCACAGGAGGAGCCCAAGGGCTGGGCCTGGCCCTGCGGCTGGAACTGCCATTGCACAGGGCCCCTCAGCAATGCCAGCAGCACCTGGGCAAGGCAAGGAGAGAGAGAGCCAGGCCTGAGGAAAAGCCTTTCCCTGCCCTGCCCTGCCTAGCCCCTGCCAGGCAGCAGCAGGCAGGACAGTGGCCCTCAGGCCCTGGTCAGCAGGGAATGGGCACTTGGCCGGAGAGATGCCCCTCATCTCTGGGGCTGCTCTGCCGGCCCAGGAGGGACTGAGGGCCCCGAGGCCCCGGGCTGAGGGCTGTGCTGGCTGCGAGGGGACACAAGAGCTGTGCTGCTCAGGGCAGTGTCTGCCCTGCAGGACAGGCCCTGCAGGTGCCACCTCTGCCCTGCAGCAGGGCTGCCCTCAGCACTGCCTCCCTCCCTCCCTGCCCATGGCTCTGCTGCTGGAGCTGTCCCAGCCCCAGCTGCTCCTGTGGCCCCGGGCTCCTTCCCTGCCAGAGCTGCCAGAGCCCAGCCCAGCCCTTGGGCCAGCCCTGCCCTGCTGGGCCCTGCAGGGATTAAAGAACAGCTCCCCCAGCCTGGGCACCATGGAAAGGTGATGCTGCATGGGTCTGGAGGCTGGGCAGGTGCAGGCACTTCCTGAGGCTCCCAGGAATCCTCAGTGTGATGGTTTAAGACCCTCAGCTCCTGCTCTGCCCAGCACAGCTGAGTTTCCATTGCCACCAAGCTGAGCCAGGGAAAAGTGTGAGCACAGATTCAGGAAAGCAGAGACCCAAGCAGGAAACCCCAGCCCTGAATGAGCTCATGACAAGTCCCCATAGATGGGGAGCCCTGCACTGGAGCACATTCTCCTCCTCCTGTGCCACAGAGAAATTGGGAGAGTCCTCCTGACACATTCCCCAGGCTGTGGGCTGTGCTGGCTTCAGGAGATCCCTCCAGGAGCAGAGGGAGCATTGCCCTGCACCCACACACTCACCATGCACAGGGCTGTGAAGATCTTTCCCCAAGTGAAGTCTCAGCTCAATGTCTTCCCCATCCTGATTGCCTTCAGCCTGTCTCTGCCTGGCTCCTGTCCCCTCAGTGTCTGCGGATAGAGCCCTCAGCCCTGCTGGGCTGGGAGAGGAGCTGGCCCTGGCAAGAGCTGTTCCTTTAAAGCTCAGCAGCACAGACACAGCACAAGGACTTTAATGAGCCTCTTGGGGATTTGGTGTTGTTTACATCAGACTCAGTCCCTGAGAGTGTCTTCAAAAAACTTCACAAAAACTCAAACTTAAATTGAAACTCTGAAGTTTCTTGAAGTTTTAATGGGTCCCACTGAGGAACACAACTCAGAAAGTGTCCCCAGGTTCCAGTTAGAGCAGAACAGTGGAGGCAGTGATGACAGCTGGGGACAAACAAGGCAAAGGTGTCTCTGGTGCTGAGCACCTGGATGTGTTTCAGGAATGCAAAGGGCCAAGGCCTGAGCCCCAGCCCCTGGCCAGGCAGATCCTGTCCCTCCCTCCTCGCTCAGGGCTCTTCCCAGGATGGGCACTGGCATGTGGGGATGTGCAATGGCAAGGGCAGGAGCATGGGGCGGCCCCTGCCAGGCTGCTGAGCAGGGACAAGGAGGCAATGAGGCCCCAGCCCTGCAAGGGTCACTTGTCTCCTGCTCCTGCCTCAGGCCCAGGCCCAGCAGCCATGGCCAAAGTGCTGCCCAAGGTGGCTCTGGCAGGGCTGTCTTGCAGCTGCTGCCCATCCCTGTGCCCTGTGCAGCCCAGGCTGTCCCACGGTGTCCCTGCCCTGCACATCTGTCCCTGCAGGCTGTCGGCATCCCCCGGCTGCCCCACCTGGCTCGGCCCTTTCTTTTGCTGACAGCTCTGCCTCCTGCCTGCCTCTGCCTGCCTACACAAAGCCTTGGGCTGCTCCAGGATCCTTCTGGGGGATGTGCTGCACCACAGCCCTGCCCTGGGAGGGAAATTCCTTTCTCCTTGTTCCCAATCTGGGCCTCCCCAGCCACCCTTGGCATTGATTTTTTTGTATTCTGGCTGTTCTCTACTTTGTCAGAATTATTCACCATCTCTGAAACCTCCTTTCAGTCCCTCCCAGGGCTCTCCTCTGCTGTCCTCAGTTTCCACCCCACTGAGCACAGGGCTCCTTTAGCCCTATACAGTGCTCATGTGCTAGAGGCCATAGACACCCGGACAAGAGAGACAGTTCTTTTCTACAGGAAGGAAACCACAGAGCCCCAGAGTTTTGAAGGCAGATCAGAGGCAGTCACCAGAGGCCAAGGCCAGCCAGACCTGTCTTTCCTTACAGCTTTTGTCTGAAAGCAACCCTTGGATATTTTTGTGGAGTTTTGGAGGTGGCCATTTAGGCCATGATTGCTTGGACCAGAATGGCAGTTCTTCTCCACAGGAAAGGGCAGAGCTCCAGTGTTTCAAAGGCTGATTAGAGGCAGCCCCAAGGAGGCCAAGGCCAACCAGACCTGTTTTTCTTGGCAACTTTTGTCTGGGAGCAGTCCTTGTGTAGATGGAGCTTGGGAGGCTAAATCTCAGTTTTGTCCATGGGCACCTGGACAAAAATTACTGTTCTTTTCCATAGGAAGGAAAGTACAGAGCCCCGGAGTTTCAAAGGCAGATGAGAGCTGGCCCTCAGGAAGCCAAGGAAACCTAGACAGTCCTGGCAGCTTTTGTCTGGGGGCTGTCCTTTGATATAAGGAATTTTGGAGGCAGATTCCCAATTTTGGCTATGAACGCCTGCACTTGAAAGATGATTTTTCCATGGAAAGAAAAGCACAGCCCCCCAGTGTTTTGAAGGCAGATGAGAGGTGGCCCCCAAGATGCCAAGGCCACCCAGAGCTGTCTGTTCTGGCAGGTTTCATAAAGGAATCATCCTTCGGTATAACTGAATTTGGACGTGGAATCCCAGTTTCAGCCATGAACCCCTGGAGGAGGGGGAGAGTTTTTTCCCACAGGAAGGAAAGCACAGAAGTCCAGGGTTTTAGGGGCAGATGAAAACCAACCCTCAACATGCCAAGGTCAGCTGGACCTGTCAGGCCAAGCCAACCAGAACTTTTCCATGTTCTTGAATCCTTGGGGCCCTGCAGCATCACAATTGCTCCTTGATTCCATGAGGCTCCGTAGTATCACAACAGATCTTTGTTTCCCCAAGTCCAGTGATGTCACCATGGTCTCTTTGGGTCCCCACTGGCACAATGGCCCCTAGCTTCCATGAGGCCTTGCAGTGTCAAAACGGTTTCCTTGGTTCCAGGGGACTGTGCAGAGTACCACAATGGCCCCTTGGTTCTGTTGGGCTCCCCAGGATCACAACGAACCCTTGGTTCCAAAAGGCATGGCTGTGGCACACTGGCCTCTTGCTTCCATGAAATCTTGCGGTGTCACAATTGCTTTGGTTCCATGAGGCCCTGTGGAGTCACACTGGCCCCTTGGTGCCATGGGGATTCAGAGTGCCACAACAGTCTCATTGCTTTCATGAGGCCCTGCAGTGTCACAAAGAGCTCCTTGGTTCCACAAGGCCCCGCAGAGCCCCTTGACTCAACAAGGCCTCAAAGTGCCATAATGGTCTCCAGGATTCCGTGACGCCCAGCAGTGTCACAAGGGCACCTTGGCTCCATGAAGCCCTGAAGTATGGAATGGCCTCTTGATTCCATTGGGCTTCTCACTGTTACATGAGTTCCTGGTTCCACTGAGCTCTGTAGTGTCACAGTGGTCTCCTTGGTTCCAGAGAGTCAGAATGTCCCCCTGGTCTCATGGAGCCCCACTACAATCCCCTTGATTCCATGAGGCCCTGCTGTGCTACAATGACCCCTTAGTTAAATGAGGTCCTGCAGTGTCACGACGGCCCCTTGGTTCCATTGGGACCTGAAGTGTCATAATGGTCTCCATGGTTCCATGAGGCCCCGGAATGTCATGATGGGCTTTTGGTTCCATGAGATTTTGTATAGCCAACAACAGCCTCCTTGTCTCCACAGTGTCATAATGGATCCTTTGTTCCATGAGGCCTGGCCTCCCACAGCCTCTCAGAGACCTTCTCCCCCTCAAGGTCCCCAACAGCCCTTCATGGCCCCTCAAAACTCCTCATGGCCCCTCATGACACCTCACAATTCCATCATGGCCCTCACAGTCCCTGACAGCCTCCCACAGCTCCTCACAGCCTGTCATGGCCCCTCCCAGAGCCCCTCCCAGCTGTTCACAGCCCCTCATGGCCCCTCACAGCCCCAGGCGCAGGGCTCCTCCCAAAGGAGGAGGGGTCGGGCCCTGCTTGTTCTCCTTTCATTTCAGTCCTTTCACAGCCTCGAGTGCAGAAAGGCTGAAATGGAGCCTTTATCCAGCGTTCCAAAGGAGGAGGGGTCGGGCCCTGCTTGTTCTCCTTTCATTTCAGTCCTTTCACAGCCTCGAGTGCAGAAAGGCTGAAATGGAGCCTTTACCCAGCGTTTCCCTCGGGGTTAACTGCGGGCTGAAGCTCTGTGCTGGCGCTGGCCCGAGCGCCACCATCCCTGCAGCCCCCAGGCCTTTGCTGTCCCCCCGTGCCCGTTCCCTGTCCCTGAGTCCCGCCCGGCTCTGGCAGCAGCAGCAGCCGCAGCGCAGGGGGCGCCGGCCCGGCCCAGCCGGGGCTCCCGGCCAGGAGCAGCAGCAGCGCCGGCCCCTTCCCGCCTGCTCCTGCCTCAGGTCCCAAGGGCTTTTTCCAGCTCAATTCTGGAGCAGAGCAACCAGCTCTCACACACAGCCCTGACTGCTCAGGGCCTGCCTGTGCTGCCCTGAGCCAGCCCTCAGAGGAAGAAAGGATCGGGTTCCAGCACTGTTTTCAGCTCTATTTGACTCACCCTGAGGTGACAGCAGGAGGTGCTCGTGCCTTTGCCTTTGGAATTGGGGATCATGGCTGCTCTTGGCCCTCTTGTGCTTGCCACCTGAATTTTATCCATAAAGCTGCAAGTGTCTCTTTCAGGTGGTGCTACCCACGGTGCTTTCATGACAGTGAAGTCAGTATTTTTGTCTCAGACATAAAGATCAGCAGATACTGGAATGCCCACCAGCCCCTGAGCACTAAGGCAAGGGGATTCAAAGCCTCACAGGCCACATTTGCAGTGCTCAAACACAGCCCTGTTGCTGGCACTGATGAAATAGAATAAACTGACAGAGACCATGACAGAAATTGCTTCTGCAGTGTGGAATTAAATTAAAAAATCCATCAGGAGAAACAGAAACCAGAACTTCTTGACTCGCTTTATTGCTCCTTCCCAGCAGCAGGAAACGCAGATGCCCAGAGGTGCTTTGCACTGCTGCTGCCCCCAGTTTGAGCCCAGGCTCTGCCCAGGCCCAGCGGAAACCTGAGCCCAGCCCAGGGAGCTCAGCGCATGTGGGGCCAGGCCCAGAGCCCCGGGCACGGCCGCCCATTGCGGGGCAGCGGCACAGACGGAATGTCCTGCGGCCCAAACCTCCTGCTCCTGCCACACAGCGCCAGCCCTCTCCCCCTCCTCCTCCTCTCCCAGCACGGCACAAATTCCAGCTCGGAGGAGGCTTCCCCAGAGAGGGCTCCGGCTCCTGCTTCAGCCTGAGTGTCCCTGCAGAGGAACAGGGCATCTTTCAGCCACTTCCACAAGCTCAGGCTTCTCATTTCATGGCAAATCTGGGATGCAGATGGCCTTGTTAAGAAAGCCAAAGGCAAGGAAATGCATTAGTAGTTATTAGATAAAGATCACTTTTCTTCCAGGCAAGGTTCACCAAGTCATTCTCTGCATTTCTCCTTTTCAGATTCTTTCAGTTGGCTGCTCTGGGAGGTCCAGCTTGTTCTGGTGCTTCTCATGAACTGATTGTGCTCTTGATTTATGCACCAAGCACTAGATGTGGAATCATCGACACTGAACTCAGAAACAAACTGCCTCTATCAGAGCATTTTCACATTCCAGATAATTTTCAAGATTTCTGCTGACAGGTTGGAATGATTATCACACAACTCTCCACTTGTGGCTGCAGGCTCTGGAGATTTTTTCTCTGCATTCAGCCAGGTTTACATTCCCTAACAATTCCTGGTACCACCCCCTGTTTTCTTAGCCTAGAACAGTAACAGTGAAAACCTTACCCACAGCACAACTCCCCAGTCCACCAGGAAAAGAAAGGACAAGATGTCAATTCTCCAAACCTTTGTCCTGCTTTGCTGCAAGAGTCCTGCTGCAGGCACAGTGCGGAAAGCCAAGAGAAGCTTCAGGTGGTGGCGCATCTTGTGACAGGAGCTCGACCTCATTCTCCAGGAAAGGTTTTTGAAAAGAACAGATGGGATTACGGAGAAGATTACTGAAAAACTGAACCAGCGTTCCAGAAATGAAATGAAAATGGAAAAAAACCATCTGAAATGTTTCTCTCAATTTATTTCAATGCTCCCCTTTTCCATCTTGCACTACTTCTCCATGTCATTAATTCCAAATGGATCTCATCTTTAAGGTCAATGACTTAGCGAGTTTTAGACACTCTAAAATACCATGAGCTGCACACAGTTTGCCTTCCCCTGTTTTGGTTGGAAAGCAACGCTGGAGCCATCAGTGCAGTACTTGGGTCGGGCACGAATCCTGCAGCTGTGACCGTGGTCACAGGGGTTTTCAGGATGAGAGAGAGAAGAGAATGTTGACTCCATGATCAGAAGGCTTGATTCATTATTTTATGATATATATATATTACATTATAACTATACTAAAAAGAAAAGGAAAGGAAAAGTTTCTTCAGAAGCTCCTAAGCTAAGAATGGAAAAGAATTATAACAAAGATCTGTGTCTCGACAGAGAGCAAGAGCCAGCTCTGCCGTGAGTAGTCAGTACATCCAAATATCCACAGGAGACCAATCATGGATCCACTTGTTGCATTCCACAGCAGCAGATAACCATTGTTTACATTTGTTGCTGAAACTTCTCAGCTTCAGCAGGAAAAATCCTAATAAAAGGATTTTAATGAAAAGATGTCTGCGACATGC
>NW_026993318.1:0-15754 GCF_028769735.1 Zonotrichia leucophrys gambelii
GGGAGTGGCCGGCTGGCTCCTGAAAATCCACGATACGCAGGATGGTTCCCAGACCCAGAGGGCACCAGTGCGAGTCGTTCTGGTTTGATAGAGGCAAGAGGCTCCTGCAATCTGCCAGCCAGAAGTGGGGCTGGTGAGTTTTGTTTACCATGGTAAAGGGCCGTGGTTTCTTTTCGGGGGCCTGTGGCTGGGAGTGGCCGGCTGGCTGCTGAAAATCCACGATACGCAGGATGGTTCCCAGATGAAAGGTGGCACCAGTGCCAAGTCGGGCTGGTTTGATAGATACAAGTGGCTCCTGCAATCTGCCAGCCAGAAGCGGGGCGGGTGAGTTTTCTTTGCCAGGGTAAAGGGCCGTGGTTTTTGTTAGGGGGCCTGTGGCTGGGAGTGGCCGGCTGGCTCCTGAAAATCCACGATACGCAGGATGGTTCCCAGATGAAAGGTGGCACCAGTGCCGAGTCGGTCTGTATTGATAGAGACAAGTGGCTCCTCCAATCTGCCAGCCAGAAGCGGGGCGGGTGAGTTTTGTTTGACAGGGAAAAGGGCCGTGGTTTGTGTTTGGGGGCCTGTGGCTGGGAGTGGCCGGCTGGCTCCTGAAAATCCACGATACGCAGGATGGTTCACAGATGAAAGGTGGCACCAGTGCCAAGTCGGGCTGGTTTGATAATACCAAGTGGCTCCTGCAATCTGCCAGCCAGAAGCGGGGTGGGTGAGTTTTGTTTGCCAGGGAAAAGGGCTGTGGTTTGTGTTTTGGGGCCTGTGGCTGGGAGTGGCCGGCTGGCTCCTGAAAATCCACGATACGCAGGATGGTTCCCAGATGAAAGGTGGCAACAGTGCCGAGTCGGGCAGGATTGATAGAGAGAAGTGGCTCCTGCAATCTGCCAGCCAGATGATGGGCAGGTCAGTTTTACTTGCAGGGAAAAGGGCCGTGGTTTGTGTTTGGGCACCTGTGGCTGGGAGTGGCCGACTTGCTCCTGAAAATCCACGATACGCAGGATTGTTCCCAGACCCAAGAGGGCACCAGTTCCGAGTCGGGCTGGTTTGATAGATACAAGTGGCTCCTGCAATCTGCCCGCCAGGTGAGGGGCAGGTCAGTTTTACAGACAGGGAAAAGGGCCGTAGTTTTTGTTTGGGGACCTGTGGCTGGGAGTGGCCGGCTGGCTCCTGAAAATCCACGATACGCAGGATGGTTCCCAGATGAAAGGTGGCACCAGTGCCAAGTCGGGCTGGTTTAATAGTACCAAGTGGCTCCCCCAATCTGCCAGCCTGAAGCGGGTTGGTTGAGTTTTGTTTGCAAGGGAAACGGGCCGTGGTTTGTGTTTGGGGGCCTGTGGCTGGGAGTGGCCGGCTGGCTCCTGAAAATCCACGATACGCAGGATGGTTCCCAGATGAAAGGTGGCACCAGTGCCAAGTCAGGCTGGTTTGATAGAGGCAAGTGGCTCCTGCAATGTGCCAGCCAGATGATGGGCAGGTCAGTTTTACATCCCGAGAAAAGGGCCGTGGTTTGTGCTTGGGGCCTGTGGCTGGGAGTGGCCGGCTGGCTCCTGAAAATCCACGATACGCAGGATGGTTCCCAGATGAAATGCGGCACCAGTGCCAAGTTGGAATAGTTTGATAGAGGCAAGTGGCTCCTGCAATCTGCCAGCCAGTATATGGGCCGGTCAGTTTTACTTCCAGGAAAAAGGGCCGTAGTTTGTGTTTGGGGGCCTGTGGCTGGGAGTGGCCGGCTGGCTCCTGAAAATCCACGATACGCAGGATGGTTTCCAGACCCAAGGGGGCACCAGTGCCGAGTCGGGCTGGTTTGATAGAGACAAGTGGCTCCTGCAATCTGCCAGCCAGAAGCAGGGCGGGTGAGTTTTGTTTGCCAGGGTAAAGGGCCGTGGTTTGTGTTAGGGGGCCAGGGGCTGCGAGTGGCCGGCTGGCTCCTGAAAATCCACGATACGCAGGATGGTTCCCAGATGAAAGGTGGCACCAGTGCCGAGTCGGGCTGGTTTGATAGAGGCAAGTGGCTCCTGCAATCTGTCAGTCAGATGATGGGCAGGTCAGCTTTACTTCCAGGGAAAAGGGCCGTAGTTTTTGTTTGGGGGCCTATGGCTGGGAGTGGCCGGCTGGCTCCTGAAAATCCACGATACGCAGGATGGTTCCCAGATGAAAGGTGGCACCAGTGCCGAGTCGGGCTGGTTTGATAGAGGCAAGTGGCTCCTCCAATCTGCCAGCCAGAAGCGGGGTGGGTGAGTTTTGTTTGCCAGGGAAAAGGGCCGTGGTTTGTGTTCGGGGGCCTATGGCTGGGAGTGGCCGGCTGGCTCCTGAAAATCCACGATACGCAGGATGGTTCCCAGATGAAAGGTGGCACCAGTGCCGAGTCAGTCTGGTTTGATAGAGGCAAGTGGCTCCTGCAATCTGCCAGCCATATGATGGGCAGGTCAGTTTTACTTCCAGGGAAAAGGGCCGTGGTTTGTGTTTGGGGACCTGTGGCTGGGAGTGGCCGGCTTGCTCCTGAAAATCCACGATACGCAGGATTGTTCCCGGACCCAAGAGTGCACCAGTTCCGAGTCGAGCTGGTTTGATAGATACAAGTGGCTTCTGCAATCTGCCCGCCAGATGATGGGCAGGTCAGTTTTACTTCTAGGGAAAAGGGCCGTAGTTTGTGTTTGGGGGCCTGTGGCTGGGAGTGCCCGGATGTCTCCTGATAATCCACGATACGCAGGATGGTTCCCAGATGAAAGGTGGCACCAGTGCCGAGTCGGGCTGGTTTGATAGTACCAAGTGGCTCCTGCAATGTGCCAGCCAGATGATGGGCAGGCCAGATTTACTTCCAGGGAAAAGGGCCGTAGTTTTTGTTCGGGGGCCTGTGGCTGGGAGTGGCCGGCTGGCTCCTGAAAATCCACGATACGCAGGATGGTTCCCAGATGAAAGGTGGCACCAGCGCCGAGTCGGGCTGGTTTGATAGATACAAGTGGCTCCTGCAATCTGCAAGCCAGAAGTGGGGTGGGTGACTTTTGTTTGCCAGGGTAAAGGGCCGTGGTTTGTGTTTGGGGGCCTGTGGCAGGGTGTGGCCGGCTGGCTCCTGAAAATCCACGATACGCAGGATGGTTCCCAGACCCAAGGGGGCACCAGTGCCGAGTCGGGCTAGTTTGATATTACCAAGTGGCTCCTGCAATCTGCCAGCCAGATGATGGGCAGGTCAGGTTTACTTCCAGGGAAAAGGGCCGTAGTTTGTGTTTGGGGGCCTGTGGCTGGGAGTGGCCGGCTGGCTCCTGAAAATCCACGATACGCAGGATGGTTCCCAGAAGAAAGGTGGCACCAGTGCCAAGATGGAATGGTTTGATATTACCAAGTGGCTCCTGCAATCTGCCAGCCAGAAGATGGGCCGGTCAGTTTTACTTGCAGGGAAAAGGGCCGTAGTTTGTTTTTGGGAACCTGTGGCTGGGAGTGGCCGGCTGGCTCCTGAAAATCCACAATACGCAGGATGGTTCCCAGACCCAAGAGGGCACCAGTGCCGAGTCGGGCTGGTTTGATAGATACAAGTGGCTCCTGCAATCTGCCAGCCAGAAGCGGGGCGGGTGAGTTTTCTTTGCCAGGGTAAAGGGCCGTGGTTTGTGTTTGGGGGCCTGTGGCTGGGAGTGGCCGGCTGGCTCCTGAAAATCCACGATACGCAGGATGGTTCCCAGATGAAAGGTGGCACCAGTGCCAAGTCGGGCTGGCTTAATAGTACCAAGTGGCTCCTGCAATCTGCCAGCCAGAAGTGGGGCGGGTGAGATTTGATTGCCAGGGTAAAGGGCCGTGGTTTGTGTTTGGGGGCCTGTGGCTGGGAGTGTCCAGCTTGCTCCTGAAAGTCCACGATACGCAGGACGGTTCCCAGATGAACGGTGGCACAAGTGCCAAGTGTTGCTGGTTTGATTGTACCAAGTGGCTCCTGCAATCTGCCCGCCAGATGATGGGCAGGTCAGTTTTACTTCCAGGGAAAAGGGCCGTAGTTTGTGTTTGGGGGCCTGTGGCTGGGAGTGGCCGGATGGCTCCTGATAATCCACGATACGCAGGATGGTTCCCAGATGAAAGGTGGCACCAGTGCCGAGTCGGGCTGGTTTAGTAGTACCAAGTGGCTCCTGCAATCTGCCAGCCAGATGATGGGCAGGTCACTTTTACTTCCAGGGAAAAGGGCCGTAGTTTGTGTTTGGGGGCCTGTGGCTGGGAGTGGCCGGCTGGCTCCTAAAAATCCACCATACGCAGGATGGTTCCCAGATGAAAGGTGGCACCAGTGCCAAGTCGGGCAGGTTTGATAGATACAAGTGGCTCCTGCAATCTGCAAGCCAGAAGTGGGGTGGGTGAGTTTTGTTTGCCAGGGAAAAGGGCTGTGGTTTGTGTTCGGGGGCCTGTGGCTGGGAGTGGCCGGCTGGCTGTTGAAAATCCACGATACGCAGGATAGTTCCCAGATGAAAGGTGGCACCAGTGCCAAGTCGGGCTGGTTTGATAGAGACAAGTGGCTCCTCCAATCTGCCAGCCAGAAGCGGGGTGGGTGAGTTTTGTTTGCTTCCAGGGAAAAGGGCCGTGGTTTGTGTTCGGGGGCCTGTGGCTGGGAGTGGCCGGCTGGCTCCTGAAAATCCACGATACGCAGGATGGTTCCCAGATGAAAGGTTGCACCAGTGACAAGTTGGACAGGTTTGATAGAGACAAGTGGCTCCTGCAATCTGCTCGGCAGATGATGGGCAGGTCAGTTTTACTTCCAGGGAACAGGGCCGTAGTTTGTGTTTGGGGACCTGTGGCTGGGAGTGGCCGGCTGGCTCCAGAAAATCCACGATACGCAGGATGGTTCCCAGACCCAAGGGGGCACCAGTGCCGAGTCGGGCTAGTTTGATATTACCAAGTGGCTCCTGCAATCTGCCAGCCAGATGATGGGCAGGTCAGTTTTACTTCCAGGGAAAAGGGCCGTAGTTTGTGTTTGGGGGCCTGTGGCTGGGAGTGGCCGGCTGGCTCCTGAAAATCCACGATACGCAGGATGGTTCCCAGATGAAAGGTGGCACCAGTGCCAAGTCGGGCTGGTTTAATAAAACGAGGCCTTTAAGTCACATCCAGTATGAAGCAGTATGAAAGTAGATAGCAGCTGAGAGTGCCAGCCCTGCTAGGTAATCTCAGTATTCCTCTTGACATTAGCAGAAATTTGAAATGAGTCTCTGAAAATGACAAAGGAGGCAGAAGAAAAGGGAGCGATGACTCCTCTTGCATAGTGTTTCCTAACAGGGATCTTCAAAATGTAAAGATTGTATCATCCTTTCAACTGAAGGAAGGTATGAAAAGAACAGGAAGGAAATGGCATCACATGCTAGAAAGACTCTGGGCAGTGTACTTCTAGACAGAAAGGCCACTGATGGAAAACCAACTAAACTGGCACCAATGCAGCAGCATTGTACTAAAGCCAGAAATGTCCAGCGCTTCACTCTCTGCCATTCCATTCAGATGCACACAGCAGCTCTGCAACAGTCCTACTGATCATCTCCTTGGCAAACTTGGAGTTGAGGGTCCGTGCTGAAGCAGAGTCCCCAGCAAGATGCAAAGGAGAGCTGCTTTCTTGCAACTTTGCCTTTATCAGTTCCATAGCTTTAAGCCATAACAAACACCATCCAACCAACCACCATACACCAGGCTTTGAACACACGACCGTTCTAGAACTTGTTGATCTACCTCTAATTCAGCTGCCTCACCTTCCCACAGTCCTTTTCTACTTAGCCAATGGAATGGGCCTCAGCCCAAGGCCTTCCTTTTGTAAGCTTCTAGCTAGATGCAGCAGCAAACCACTACTTTCTTCTGTGCCAAGACTTCAGGTAGACGATTTGCATCTGCCCTTCCAGTGAAACCTAACGGGGAGAGAAAAGCCTCTCACAGATGTTCAGTCATTCCATTAGCTACACAGGCCAAATCAAAAGAAAAGCAAGCTATGGGTTTGTGTACTTGCTCCTACACAACACCTGCTGCCCTCTGACAATCAACTAGCAGAAAACCAGCAAAACTGAGACTTGAGGCAAACAACCCTTTGAAGGGAATAATGATGTCAGCAATTATGACAACACATTTCCAGGCTACCGAGATACTTGAAATGTCAGCAAAGGCTGGAGACCAAAGGCTGAACTAATAGGGAAAGGGTAAAAAAATCCCAAGAAAAACATGACCGAAAGTTAAAACAATTCCAAGAAAAACATAGGCAACTGACCTGTTGAAGCCTTCAGGAAATCAGCGGCCGCTGATTTACATAGGCCATTCAAGTTAATTGACCCGTGCACCTTCCACCCTTTTTCACCTTTCGGCACCACAGGTGAATTGTGAGGATGAAATCACAATTCCTTGGATTCTCTTCTTGACTTGACGAGAGAAATTCAGCAACTGAAGTACCTGTTACTGATGTGATACCCAGGAACACCGAGTTGAGACATTTCATTTTGTTCAAACACAGCTAGCAAATCTAAGGGGACAAGGCTGGCTTCTTTTCATGAAAATTTTCTTGTTTTACAACCTGCTCTGATCCTGGGGAAACTTTTTCATTAGCTTCTCTCTAAAAGCAAAAAGTCCAGTTAACTGTCCCGTCCTACTGCTGCAAGTAAACCATTTGCATTGCCAAGAGCAAAAACGGAATTGGAAGGTACAGAGACCCTGGAGCTATGAGCAGAAACGGGGCACATTACGGCAGAAGCCGCCGTCTGCAGTGCACTGTGACCGGCACAATCGCCATTGCGCGAAAAAGCCGCTTCTTCGCCTCCGGAAGCCGGACAGAGCGGCTGCCTCTGAAAGCTGAAGAATGAAGCTGCACAACACTGGGATAGTGTGCACATCTTGCAAACTGATAGGAAACAGTACCTTACTACTCTCCCACCTATTCCAAACACATGAACATTCTGTTAGAAAGTGTTTTGGACAACTTTCCTTTTCTTCCTGCAAAACACTCTGCAGACTTCGCTGCAACATGTCAAACACCATGGGAGATGTTTTCTGTGCAGGCAGAGTTTTTCCTTGCCAGACATAGTGGAAAAGATCTTTGCAATGATGTAGACCACAAAAGACGCAAAAGACGAAGGTACGGATACCCCGAAGCTCAGAGCCGGTCCCGGGAACAATTAGGCAGAAGCCGCCGCACTTTAGAGCACTGTGACGAGAACAATCACCTTTGCTCGAAGAAGCCGCCTCTTCGCCTCCGAAAGCCGGAGAGAGCAGCAGCTTCTGAAAAGTGAGAATGAAGCTGCACAACACTGGGATAGTGTGCGCAGCTTGCAAACTGATAGAAAACAGTACCTTACCACTTTCCTACCTTTTCAAAACTCATGAACATTCGATTGGAAGGTGTTTTCAGCAACTTTCTTTTTCATCGTGCTAAACACTCAGCAAACCTCTCTGCAACATGTGAAAGACGATGGGAGATGTTTTCTGTGCAGGCACAGTTTCTCCTTGCCAGACATAGTGGAAAAGTTTTTTGCAATGATGTAGACCCCAAAAGACGCTAAAGACGAAATACGGAGTTCCCCGGAGCTAAGCGCCGGTCCCGGACACATTTCGGCAGAAGCCGCCGCACTGGAGTGCACTGTGACCGGCACAATCGCCTTTGCGCGAAGAAGCCGCTTCTTTGCCTCCGGGAGCCGGAGAGACCGGCTGCTTTCGGAAGGTGAAGAGTGAAGCTGAACAACACTGGGAACGTGTGCGCAGCTTGCAAACTGATAGAAAACAGTACCTTACCACTTTCCTACCTTTTCCAAACACATGAATATTCGATTGGAAGGTGTTTTGGACAACTTTGTTTTTCTTCTTGCAAAACACTCTGCAGAGCTCTCTGCAACATGTGAAACACCATGGAGGATGTTTTCTGTGCTGGCACAGTTTCTCCATGCCAGACATAGTGGAAAAGTTTTTTGCAATGTTGTAGACCTCAAAAGTCCCGAAAGAAGAAGGTACGGATTTCCCCGGAACTAAGCGCCGGTCCTGGCCACACTTCGGCAGAAGCCGCCGCACTGGAGTGCACTGTGACCGGCACAATCGCCTTTGCGCGAAGAAGCCGCTTCTTCGCCTTCGGGAGCCGGAGAGAGCGGCTGCTTTCGGAAGGTGAAGAGTGAAGCTGAACAACACTGGGATCGTGTGCGCAGCTTGCAAACTGATAGAAAACAGTACCTTACCACTTTCCTACCTTTTCCAAACACATGAACATTCGATTGGAAGGTGTTTTGGACAAGTTTGTTTTTCTTCTTGCAAAACACTCTAAAGAGCTCTCTGCAACATGTGAAACACCATGGAGGATGTTTTCTGTGCTGGCACAGTTTCTCCATGCCAGACATAGTGGAAAAGTTTTTTGCAATGATGTAGACCTCAAAAGACCCGAAAGAAGCAGGTACGGAGTTCCCCGGAACTAAGCGCCGGTCCTGGCCACACTTCGGCAGAAGCCGCCGCACTGGAGTGCACTGTGACCGGCACAATCGCCTTTGCGCGAAGAAGCCGCCTCTTCGTCTCCGGGGGCCGGAGAGAGCGGCTGCTTTCCGAAGGTGAAGAATAAGGCTGAACAACACTGGGAACGTGTGCGCAGCTTGCAAACTGCTCCAAAACAGTACCTTACCACTTTCCTACCTTTTCCAAACACATGAACATTCGATTGGAAGGTGTTTTCAGCAACTTTCTTTTTCATCGTTCAAAACACTCAGCAAACCTCTCTGCAACATATCAAACACCATGGAGGATGTTTTCTGTGCTGGCAGAGTTTCTCCATGCCAGACATAGTGGAAAAGATTTTGCAATGACGTAGACCCCAAAAAGATGCTAAAGACGAAATACGGAGTTCCCCGGAGCTAAGCGCCGGTCCCGGGCACATTTCGGCAGAAGCCGCCGCACTGGAGTGCACTGTGACCGGCACAATCGCCTTTGCGCGAAGAAGACGCCTCTTCGTCTCCGGGGGCCGGAGAGAGCGGCTGCTTTCGGAAGGTGAAGAATGAAGCTGAACAACACTGGGATAGTGTGCGCAGCTTGCAAACTGATAGAAAACAGTACCTTACCACTTTCCTACCTTTTCCAAACACATGAATATTCGGTTGGAAGGTGTTTAGGACAACTTTGTTTTTCTTCTTGCAAAACACTCTGCAAACCTCTCTGCAACATGTAAAACACGATGGGAGATGTTTTCTATGCTGGCACAGTTTCTCCATGCCAGACATAGTGGAAAGGATTTTTGCAATGATGTAGACCCCAAAAGACGCAAAAGACGAAGGTACGGATACCCCGGAGCTCATCGCCGGTCCCGGGCACATTTCGGCAGAAGCCGCCGCACTGGAATGCACTGTGACCGGCACAATCGCCTTTGCGCGAAGAAGCCGCCTCTTCGTCTCCGGCAGCTGGAGAGTGCGGCTGCTTCGGAAAGGTGAGAATGAAGCTGAACAACACTGGGATCGTGTGCGCAGCTTGCAAACTGATAGAAAACAGTACCTTACTACTCTCCTACCTTTTCCAAACACATGAACATTCGGTTTGGACAACTTTCTTTTTCTTCCTGCAAAACACTCTGCAGACTTCTCTGCCACATGTACAACGCGATGGCTGATGTTTTCAGCCCTGACCCAGATTCTCCTTGCCAGACATAGTGGAAAAAGTTTTTGCGGAGTTGGAGAGGACAAGAAACGCTAAAGACGAAAGTATGGAGTTTTCTGTAGCTAGGACTGCATGAAAGCAAAAGACTGCCCTCTTCAAAAATGACAATTAGGAGGACTCGGAAAAGTACAAATCAGCCAGCCTCTTTTTTATCCCCACGAAGTTGATGGGGCAGATATTCCTGAAAGCCTTGCCTGGCATATGAAGGAGGACAAAGCAATGTACTCGGCATGGATTTTCCTGGGGAATTTCAGGCTGAACAACTTTTTCAACACCTCTGATGAAGGGAATATTGTCTGCGTGGCCTTCAGGAAAGATTTTACATTTCTCTACTTGGCTGCAAACATACATACGGGAAGCAATAATGCAAAAGGGAGGGAACCAGTGTCTTTTAAGTGATGCTGAGTGAAAAGACAAGAGGCAGTGGGCACACACTGAAACACAGGAGATTGCCTATGAACATCACCAAATGATGTTTTACTGTGAGGGTGACTGAACCGCAGCACAGACTGCCCAGAAAGCTTCTGAAGCCTGGATCTTAGAAGACATTAAAAGTACACCCAGCTAGAATCCCGGGCAAGAGGCTCTAGGTATCCTGCTTTAACAGGGGGGTTGGGCCTGGTGAGGCCCACTGAGCCCTACCACTCTCATCCATTCTGTGTAGTGAATTCTCTTCGAGATGCATTTCAAGCACTGGCATGACAAAGTTCAGTGCAGACAGAGATCCAAATGGACATGGGATCCATGTTCCTTAAGCAGTGTTCAAGAAGAATGTAAAACTCTGGGACAAGTGTCTCTTCCCTAACTGAATCCCTTTCATGGGAAAATTCCCAGCTATAGAAAGATCTTCTGATACGCATGCTGAGGACTGACACTGGCTGAGGAAATTTCCCCTATGTGTATCTAAGACCAGTTAGGATCATCACCCAAGACTTGTCAACATAGTCACAGAATGTCTATTGTAAAGAAGTGACAACATACATCAGAAGGGCAAATATTGGTCCAAAAAATGGATTAATGAATGGGAATTATCAACTTGGGTTAAAAAGAAAAATAAAGATTTGGTCTTTATTTATCAATTTCGTTGCAATATTGATAAGGGAAGAAAAAGACCTCACCCTTGAACATTCTGAACTCGAAAAAGATTGTAAAAATTCGTTGTAGATATCTATTATTATGACCACATTATTCAAACAATATTAGTTGGTAAAATGTCCCAGATTTGTCTAGTTTAGTTTCCAGGGAAACGGGCCGTGGTTTGTGTTGGGGGCCTGTGGCTGGGAGTGGCCGGCTGGCTCCTGAAAATCCACGATACGCAGGATGGTTCCCAGATGAAAGGTGGCACCAGTGCCAAGTCGGGCTGGTTTGATAGTACCAAGTGGCTCCTGCAATCTGCCAGCCAGAAGTGGGGTGGGTGAGTTTTTTTTGCCAGGGAAAAGGGCTGTGGTTTGTGTTCGGGGGCCTGTGGCTGGGAGTGGCCGGCTGGCTCCTGAAAATCCACGATACGCAGGATGGTTCCCAGATGAAAGGTGGCACCAGTGCCGAGTCGGGCTGGTTTGATAGAGGCAAGTGGCTCCTGCAATCTGTCAGTCAGATGATGGGCAGGTCAGTTTTACTTCCAGGGAAAAGGGCCGTAGTTTTTGTTTGGCTGCCTATGGCCGGGAGTGGCTGGCTGGCTCATGAAAATCCACGATACGCAGGATGGTTCCCAGATGAAAGGTGGCACCAGTGCCGAGTCGGGCTGGTTTGATAGAGGCAAGTGGCTCCTGCAATCTGCCAGCCAGAAGCGGGGTGGGTGAGTTTTGTTTGCCAGGGAAAAGTGCCGTGGTTTGTGTTTGGGGGCCTGTGGCTGGGAGTGGCCAGCTGGCTCCTGAAAATCCACGATACGCAGGATGGTTCCCATATGAAAGGTGGCACCAGTGCCAAGTCGGGCGGGCTTAATAGTACCAAGTGGCTCCTGCAATCTGCCAGCCAGAAGTGGGGCGGGTGAGATTTGATTGCCAGGGTAAAGGGCCGTGGTTTGTGTTCGGGGGCCTGTGGCTGGGATTGTCCAGCTGGCTCCTGAAAATCCACGATACGCAGGACGGTTCCCAGATGAACGGTGGCACAAGTGCCAAGTGTTGCTGGTTTGATTGTACCAAGTGGCTCCTGCAATCTGCCCGCCAGATGATGGGCAGGTCAGTTTTACTTCTAGGGAAAAGGGCCGTAGTTTGCGTTTGGGGGCCTGTGGCTGGGAGTGCCCGGATGGCTCCTGATAATCCACGATACGCAGGATGGTTCCCAGATGAAAGGTGGCACCAGTGCCGAGTCGGGCTGGTTTGATAGTACCAAGTGGCTCCTGCAATGTGCCAGCCAGATGATGGGCAGGCCAGATTTACTTCCAGGGAAAAGGGCCGTAGTTTGTGTTTGGGGGCCTGTGGCTGGGAGTGGCCGGCTGGCTCCTGAAAATCCACGATACGCTGGATGCTTCCCAGATGAAAGGTGGCACCAGCGCCGAGTCGGGCTGGTTTGATATTACCAAGTGGCTCCTGCAATGTGCCAGCCAGATGATGGGCAGGTCAGTTTTACTTCCAGGGAAAAGGGCCGTAGCTTGTGTTTGGGGGCCTGTGGCTGGGAGTGGCCGGCTGGCTCCTGAAAATCCACGATACGCAGGATGGTTCCCAGATGAAAGGTGGCACCAGTGCCAAGTCGGGCTGGTTTGATAGAGGCAAGTGGCTCCTGCAATCTGCAAGCCAGAAGTGGGGTGGGTGAGTTTTGTTTGCCAGGGAAAAGGGCCGTGGTTTGTGTTTGGGGGCCTGTGGCTGGGAGTGGCCGGCTGGCTCCTGAAAATCCACGATACGCAGGATGGTTCCCAGATGAAAGGTGGCACCAGTGCCAAGTCGGACTGGCTTAATAGCACCAAGTGGCTCCTGCAATCTGCCAGCCAGAAGTGGGGCGGGTGAGATTTGATTGCCAGGGTAAAGGGCCGTGGTTTGTGTTCGGGGGCCTGTGGCTGGGAGTGTCCAGCTTGCTCCTGAAAGTCCACGATACGCAGGACGGTTCCCAGATGAACGGTGGCACAAGTGCCAAGTGTTGCTGGTTTGATTGTACCAAGTGGCTCCTGCAATCTGTCTGCCAGATGATGGGCAGGTCAGTTTTACTTCTAGGGAAAAGGGCCGTAGTTTGTGTTTGGGGGCCTGTGGCTGGGAGTGGCCGGCTGGCTCCTGAAAATCCACGATACGCAGGATGGTTCCCAGATGAAAGGTGGCACCAGGGCCGAGTCGGGCTAGTTTGATATTACCAAGTGGCTCCTGCAATCTGCCAGCCAGAAGATGATGGGCAGGTCAGGTTTACTTCCAGGGAAAAGGGCCGTGGTTTGTGTTTGGTGGCCTGTGGCTGGCAGTGTCTGGCTGGCTCCTGAAAATCCACGATACGCAGGATGGTTCCCAGATGAAAGGTGGCACCAGTGCCAAGTCGGGCTGGATTAATAGTACCAAGTGTCTCCCCCAATCTGCCATTCAGAAGCGGGTTGGTTGAGTTTTGTTTGCAAGGGAAACGGGCCGTGGTTTGTGTTTGGGGGCCTGTGGCTGGGAGTGGCTGGCTGGCTCCTGAAAATCCACGATACGCAGGATGGTTCCCAGATGAAAGGTGGCACCAGTGCCAAGTCAGGCTGGTTTGATAGTACCAAGTGGCTCCTGCAATCTGCCCGCCAGATGATTGACAGGTCAGTTTTACATCCCGAGAAAAGGGCCGTGGTTTGTGCTTGGGGGCCTGTGGCTGGGAGTGGCCGGCTGGCTCCTGAAAATCCACGATACGCAGGATGGTTCCCAGATGAAATGTGGCACCAGTGCCAAGATGGAATGGTTTGATAGAGGCAAGTGGCTCCTGCAATCTGCCAGCCAGAATATGGGCCGGTCAGTTTTACTTGCAGGGAAAAGGGCCGTAGTTTGTTTTTGGGAACCTGTGGCTGGGAGTGGCCGGCTGGCTCCTGAAAATCCACGATACGCAGGATGGTTCCCAGATGAAAGGTGGCACCAGTGCCAAGTCGGGCTGGTTTGATAGAGCCAAGAGGCTCCTCCAATCTGCAAGCCAGAAGTGGGGTGGGTGAGTTTTGTTTGCCAGGGAAAAGGGCCGTGGTTTGTGTTTGGGGGCCTGTGGCTGGGAGTGGCCGGCTGGCTCCTGAAAATCCACGAGACGCATGATGGTTCCTAGATGAAAGGTGGCACCAGTGCCAAGTCGGACTGGCTTGATAGTACCAAGTGGCTCCTGCAATCTGCCAGCCAGAAGTGGGGCGGGTGAGATTTGTTTGCCAGGGAAAAGAGCCGTGGCTTGTGTCACCAGTGCCGAGTCGGGCTGGTTTGATAGAGGCAAGTGGCTCCTCCAATCTGCCAGCCAGAAGCGGGGTGGGTGAGTTTGTTTGCCAGGGAAAAGGGCCGTGGTTTGTGTTTGGGGGCCTGTGGCTGGGAGTGGCCGGCTGGCTCCTGAAAATCCACGATACGCAGGATGGTTCACAGATGAAAGGTGGCACCAGTGCCAAGTCGGGCTGGTTTGATAATACCAAGTGGCTCCTGCAATCTGCCAGCCAGATGATGGGCAGGTCAGTTTTACTTCCAGGGAAAAGGGCCGTAGTTTGTGTTCGGGGGCCTGTGGCTGGGAGTGGCCGCTGGCTCCTGAAAATCCACGATACGCAGGATGGTTCCCAGATGAAAGGTGGCACCAGTGCCAAGTCGGGCTGGTTTGATAGAGCCAAGTGGCTCCTGCAATCTGCAAGCCAGAAGTGGGGTGGTTGAGTTTTGTTTGCCAGGGAAAAGGGCCGTGGCTTGTGTTTGGGGCCTGTGGGTGGGAGTGGCCGGCTGGCTCCTGAAAATCCACGATACGCAGGATGGTTCCCAGATGAAAGGGGGCACCAGTGCCGAGTCGGGCTGGATTGATAGAGAGAAGTGGCTCCTGCAATCTGCCAGCCAGATGATGGGCAGGTCAGTTTTACTTCCAGGGAAAAGGGCCGTGGTTTGTGTTAGGGGGCCTGTGGCTGGGAGTGGCCGGCTGGCTACTGAAAATCCACGATACGCAGGATGGTTCCCAGATGAAAGGTGGCACATGTGCAAAGTCTTGCTGGTTTAATAGTACCAAGTGTCTCCTGCAATCTGCCAGCCAGATGATGGGCAGGTCAGTTTTACTTCCAGGGAAAAGGACCGTGGTTTGTGTTTGGGGGCCTGTGGCTGGGTGTGGCCGGCTGGCTCCTACAAATCCACGATACGCAGGATGGTTCTCAGATGAAAGGTGGCACCAGTTCCAAGTCAGGCAGGTTTGATAGATACAAGTGGCTCCTGCAATCTGCAAGCCAGAAGTGGGGTGGGAGAGTTTTTTTTGCCAGGGAAAAGGGCTGTGGTTTGTGTTCGGGGGCCTGTGGCTGGGAGTGGCCGGCTGGCTGCTGAAAATCCACGATACGCAGGATGGTTCCCAGATGAAAGGTGGCACCAGTGCCGAGTCAGTCTGGTTTGATAGAGGCAAGTGGCTCCTCCAATCTGCCAGCCAGAAGCGGGGTGGGTGAGTTTTGTTTGCCAGGGAAAAGGGCCGTGGTTTGTGTTCGGGGGCCTGTGGCTGGGAGTGGCCGGCTGGCTCCTGAAAATCCACGATACGCAGGATGGTTCACAGATGAAAGGTGGCACCAGTGCCAAGTCGGGCTGGTTTGATAATACCAAGTGGCTCCTGCAATCTGCCAGCCAGATGATGGCCAGGTCAGTTTTACTTCCAGGGAAAAGGGCCGTAGTTTGTGTTCGGGGGCCTGTGGCTGGGAGTGGCCGGCTGGCTCCTGAAAATCCACGATACGCAGGATGGTTCCCAGATGAAAGGTGGCACTAGTGCCAAGTCGGGCTGGTTTGATAGAGCCAAGTGGCTCCTGCAATCTGCAAGCCAGAAGTGGGGTGGGTGAGTATTGTTTGCCAGGGAAAAGGGCCGTGGCTTGTGTTTGGGGCCTGTGGCTGGGAGTGGCCGGCTGGCTCCTGAAAATCCACGATACGCAGGATGGTTCCCAGATGAAAGGTGGCACCAGTGCCGAGTCAGTGTGGTTTGATAGAGGCAAGTGGCTCCTGCAATCTGCCAGCCAGATGATGGGCAGGTCAGATTTACTTCCAGGGAAAAGGGCCGTGGTTTGTGTTTGGGGGCCTGTGGC
>NW_026993319.1:0-15745 GCF_028769735.1 Zonotrichia leucophrys gambelii
TGTGGCTGGGAGTGGCCGCTGGCTCCCTGAAAATCCACGATACGCAGGATGGTTCCCAGATGAAAGGTGGCACCAGTGCCGAGTCGGGCTGGTTTGATAGAGGAAGTGGCTCCTGCAATCTGCCAGCCAGAACGGGGCGGGTGAGTTTTGTCTCCAGGGAAAAGGGCCGTGGTTTGTGTTCGGGGGCCTGTGGATGGAGTGGCCGGCTGGTCCTGAAAATCCACGATACGCAGGATGGTTCCCAGATGAAAGGTGGCACCAGTGCCAGTCGGGCTGGTTTGATATGACAAGTGGCTGCTGCAATGCTGCCAGCCAGAAGATGGGCAGTCAGTTTTACTTCCAGGGAAAAGGGCCGTAGTTATTTTTTGGGGACTGTGGCTGGGAGTGGCCGGCTGGCTCCTGAAAATCCACAATACGCAGGATGGTCCGAGAAAGGTGGCACCAGTGCCAGGTCGGGCTGGTTTGATAGAGGCAAGTGGCTCCTGCAATCTGCCAGCCAGAAGCCGGGTGGGTAAGTTTTGTTTGCCAGGGAAAAGGGCCGTAGTTTGTGTTTGGGGGCCTGTGGCTGGGAGTGGCCGGCTGGCTCCTGAAAATCCACGATACGCAGGATGGTTCCCAGATGAAAGGTGGCACCAGTGCCGAGTCGGGCTGGATTGATAGAGGCAAGTGGCTCCTGCAATCTGCCAGCCAGAAGAGGGGCAGGTCAGTTTTAATTCCAGGGAAAAGGGCCGTAGTTGTGTTTGGGGGCCTGTGGCTGGGAGTGGCCGGCTGGCTCCTGAAAATCCACGATACGCAGGATGGTTCCCAGATGAAAGGTGGCACCAGTGCCGAGTCGGCTGGTTTGATAGAGGGAAGTGGCTCCTGCAATCTGCCAGCCAGAAGCGGGGCGGGTAGTTTGTTTGCCAGGGAAAAGGGCCGTGGTTTGTGTTCGGGGCCTGTGGCTGGGAGTGGCCGGCTGGCTCCTGAAAATCCACGATACGCAGGATGGTTCCCAGATGAAAGGTGCACCAGTGCCGAGTCGGGCTGGTTTGATAGAGTCAAGTGGCTCCTGCAATCTGCCAGCCAGATGACGGGCAGGTCAGTTTTACTTCCAGGGAAAAGGGCCGTAGTTTGTGTTTGGGGGCCTGTGGCTGGGAGTGGCCGGCTGGCTCCTGAAAATCCACGATACGCAGGATGGTTCCCAGAGAAGGTGGCACCAGTGCCGAGTCGGGCTGGTTTGATAGAGGAAGTGGCTCCTGCAATCTGCCAGCCAGAAGAGGGCGGGTGCAGTTTTACTTCCAGGAAAAGGGCCGTGAGTTTGTGTTGGGGCCTGTGGCTGGGAGTGGCCGGCTGGCTCCTGAAAATCCACGATACGCAGGATGGTTCCCAGATGAAAGGTGGCACCAGTGCCGAGTCGGGCTGGTTTGATAGAGGCAAGTGGCTCCTGCAATCTGCCAGCCAGAAGCGGGGCGGGTGAGTTTTGTTCCAGGGAAAGGGCCGTGGTTTGTGTTCGGGGGCCTGTGGCTGGAGTGGCCGGCTGGCTCCTGAAAATCCACGATACGCAGGATGGTTCCCAGATGAAAGGTGGCACCAGTGCCAGTCGGGCTGGTTTGATATAGCAAGTGGCTCTGCAATCTGCCAGCCAGAGAGCGGCAGGTCAGTTTTACTTCCAGGGAAAAGGGCCGTAGTTTTGTTGGGCTGTGGCTGGGAGTGGCCGGCTGGCTCCTGAAAATCCACAGATACGCAGGATGGTTCCCAGACGAAAGGTGGCACCAGTGCCAAGTCGGGCTGGTTTGATAGAGCAAGTGGCTCCTGCAATCTGCCAGCCAGAAGCGGGGTGTAATTTGTTTCCAGGGAAAAGGCCGTATTTTGTTTGGGGGCCTGTGGCTGGGAATGGCCGGCTGGCTCCTGAAAATCCACGATACGCAGGATGGTTCCCAGATGAAAGGTGGCACCAGTGCCAAGTCGGGCTGGTTTGATAGAGGAAGTGGCTCCTGCAATCTGCCAGCCAGAAGCGGGCGGGTGAGTTTTGTTTGCCAGGGAAAAGGGCCGTGGTTTGTGTTCGGGGGCCTGTGGCTGGAGTGGCCGGCTGGTCCTGAAAATCCACATACGCAGGATGGTTCCCAGATGAAAGGTGGCACCAGTGCCAAGTCGGGCTGGTTTGATATTAGCAAGTGGCTCTGCAATTGCCAGCCAGATGATGGGCAGGTCAGTTTTACTTCCAGGAAAAGGGCCGTAGTTTTTTTGGGGACTGTGGCTGGGAGTGGCCGTCTGGTCCTGAAAATCCACAATACGCAGGATGGCTCCCAGATGAAGGTGGCACCAGTGCCAGTCGGGCTGGTTTGATAGAGGCAAGTGGCTCCTGCAATCTGCCAGCCAGAAGCGGGTGGGTAGTTTTCGTTTGCCAGGGAAAAGGGCCGTAGTTTTGTGTTGGGGGCCTGTGGCTGGGAGTGGCCGGCTGGCTCCTGAAAATCCACGATACGCAGGATGGTTCCCAGATGAAAGGTGGCACCAGTGCCGAGTCGGGCTGGTTTGATAGAGGCAAGTGGCTCCTGCAATCTGCCAGCCAGATGACGGGCAGGTCAGTTTTACTTCCAGGGAAAAGGGCCGTGTTTTGTTTCGGGGCCTGTGGCTGGGAGTGGCCGGCTGGCTCCTGAAAATCCACGATACGCAGGATGGTTCCCAGATGAAAGGTGGCACCAGTGCCGAGTCGGGCTGGTTTGATAGAGGCAAGTGGCTCCTGCAATCTGCCAGCCAGAAATGGGCGGTGAGTTTTGTTGCCAGGGAAAGGGCCGTGTTTTGTTCTAGGCCTGTGCTGGAGTGGCCGGCTGCTCCTGAAAATCCACATACGCGGATGGTTCCCAGATGAAAGGTGGCACCAGTGCCAAGTCGGGCTGGTTTGATATAGAAGTGGCTCTGCAATTGCCAGCCAGATGATGGCAGGTCAGTTTTACTTCCAGGGAAAAGGGCCGTAGTATTTTTGGGCTGTGGCTGGGAGTGGCCGCTGGTCCTGAAATCCACAATACGCAGGATGGTCCCAAGAAAGGTGGCACCAGTGCCAGTCGGCTGGTTTGATAGAGGCAAGTGGCTCCTGCATTCTGCCAGCCAGAGCCGGGGGTAGTTTCTTTCCAGGGAAAAGGGCCGTAGTTTGTGTTGGGGGCCTGTGGCGGAGTGGCCGGCTGGCTCTGAAAATCCACGATACGCAGGATGGTTCCCAGATGAAAGGTGGCACCAGTGCCGAGTCGGCTGGTTTGATAGAGGCAAGTGGCTCCGCAATCTGCCAGCCAGATGACGGGCAGGTCAGTTTTACTTCCAGGGAAAAGGGCATAGTTTGTTTCGGGCCTGTGGCTGGAGTGGCCGCTGGCTCCTGAAAATCCACGATACGCAGGATGGTTCCCAGATGAAAGGTGGCACCAGTGCCGAGTCGGGCTGTTGATAGAGGCAAGTGGCTCCTGCAATCTGCCAGCCAGAAGCGGGCGGGTAGTTTTATTGCCAGGGAAAAGGGCCGTGGTTTGTGTTCGGGGGCCTGTGGCTGGGAGTGGCCGGCTGGCTCCTGAAAATCCACGATACGCAGGATGGTTCCCAGATGAAAGGTGGCACCAGGCCAAGTTGGGAGTTTGATATTACCAAGTGGCTCCTGCAATGTGCCAGCAGATGATGGGCAGGTCAGTTTTTACTTCCAGGGAAAAGGGCCGTGTTTGTGTTCGGGGCCTGTGGCTGGGAGTGGCCGCTGGCTCCTGAAAATCCACGATACGCAGGATGTTTCCAGATGAAAGGTGGCACCAGTGCCGGTCGGGCTGGATTGATAGAGGCAAGTGGCTCCTGCAATCTGCCAGCCAGAAGACGGGCAGGTCAGTTTTACTTCCAGGAGAAAGGACCGTAGTATTTGTTTGGGACCTGTGTCTGGGAGTGGCCGGCTGGCTCCTGAAAATCCACGATACGCAGGATGATTCCCAGATGAAAGGTGGCACCAGTGCCAAGTGGTGGTTTGAGAGAGCAAGTGGTTCCTGCAATCTGCCAGCCAGAAGATGGGCAGGTCAGTTTTAATTCCAGGGAAAGGGCCGTAGTGTGTGTTTGGGGGCCTGTGGCTGGGAGTGGCGGCTGGCTCCTGAAATCCACGATACACAGGATGGTTTCCAGATGAAAGGTGGCACCAGTGCCAAGTCGGGCTGGTTTGATAGAGGAAGTGGTCCTGCAATCTGCCAGCCAGATGATAGGAGGTCAGTTTAATTCCAGGGAAAGGGCCGTAGTATTTGTTGCAGACCTGTCGCTGGGAGTGGCCCCATGGCTCCTGAAAATCCACATACACCGGATGGTTCCCAGATGAAAGGTGGCACCAGTGCCGAGTCAGGCTGGTTTGATAGAGGGAAGTGGCTCCTGCAATCTGCCAGCCAGAAGGGGGCGGTGAGTTTTGTTTGCCAGGAAAAGGGCCGTGGTTTGTGTTCGGGGCCTGTGGCTGGGAGTGGCGGCTGGCTCCTGAAAATCCACGATACGCAGGATGGTTCCCAGATGAAAGGTGGCACCAGTGCCGAGTCGGGCTGGTTGATAGACCCGTGGCTGGGAGTGGCCGGCTGGTTCCTGAAAATCCATGATACGCAGGATGGTTCCCAGATGAAAGGTGGCACCAGTGCCAAGTCGGGCTGGTTTGATTGAGGCAAGTGGCTCCTGCAATCTGCCAGCCAGATGACACGCAGGTCAGTTTTACTTCCAGGGAAAGGGCCGTAGTTTGTGTTTGGGGGCCTGTGGCTGGGAGTGGCCGGCTGGCTCCTGAAAATCCACAATACGCAGGATGGTTCCCAGATGAAAGGTGGCACCAGTGTCGAGTCGGGCTGGTTTGATAGAGGGAAGTGGCTCCTGCAATCTGCCAGCCAGAAGCGGGGCGGGTGAGTTTTCTTTGCCAGGGAAAAGGGCCGTGGTTTGTGTTCGGGGGCCTGTGGCTGGGAGTGGCCGGCTGGCTCCTGAAAATCCACGATACACAGGATGGTTCCCAGATGAAAAGTGGCAGCAGTGCCAAGTCAGGCTGGTTTGATAGTACCAAGTGGCTCCTGCAATCTGCCAGCCAGAAGATGGGCAGGTCAGATTTAATTCCAGGGAAAGGGGCCGTAGTGTGTGTTTGGGGGCCTGGGCTGGGAGTGGCCGGCTTGCTCCTTAAAATCCACGATACGCAGGATGGTTCCCAGATGAAAAGTGGCACCAGTGCCAAGTCAGGCTGGTTTGATATTACCAAGTGGCTCCTGCAATCTGCCAGCCAGAAGATGGGGAGGTCTGTTTTAATTCCAGGGAAAAGGGCCGTAGTATTTGTTTGGGGGCCTGTGGCTGGGAGTGGCCGGCTGGCTCCAGAAAATCCACAATACGCAGGATGGTTCCCAGATGAAAGGTGGCACCAGTGTCGAGTCAGGCTGGTTTGATACAGTCAAGTGGCTCCTGCAATCTACCAGCCAGAAGCAGGGCGGGTGAGTTTTTTGCCAGGGAAAATGGCCGTGGTTTGTGTTTGGGGGCCTGTGGCTGGGAGTGGCCGGCTGGCTCCTGAAAATCCACGATACGCAGGATGGTTCCCAGATGAAAGGTGGCACCAGTGCCGAGTCGGGCTGGATTGATAGAGGCAAGTGGCTCCTGCAATCTGCCAGCCAGAAGATGGGCAGGTCAGTTTTACTTCCAGGGAAAAGGGCCGTAGTATTTGTTTGGGGACCTCTGTCAGGGAGTGGCCGGCTGGCTCCTGAAAATCCACGATACGCAGGATGGTTCCCAGATGAAAGGTGGCACCAGTGCCAAGTCGGGCTGGTTTGATGGAGGCAAGTGGCTCCTGCAATCTGCCAGCCAGATGACGGGCAGGTCAGTTTTACTTCCAGGGAAAGGGCCGTAGTTTGTGTTTGGGGGCCTGTGGCTGGGAGAGGCCGGCTGGCTCCTGAAAATCCACGATACACAGGATGGTTCCCAGATGAAAGGTGGCACCAGTGCCGAAGTCGGGCTGGTTTGACAGAGGCAAGTGGCTCCTGCAATCTGCCAGCCAGAAGATTGCAGGTCAGTTTTACTACCAGGGAAATAGGCCGTAGTATTTGTTTGGGGACCTGTGTCTGGGAGTGGCCGGCTGGCTCCTGAAAATCCACGATACGCAGGATGGTTCCCAGATGAAAGTGGCACCAGTGTCGAGGTGGGCTGGTTTGATAGAGGGAAGTGTCTCCTGCAATCTGCCAGCCAGAAGCGGGGGGTGAGTTTTCTTTCCAGGGAAAAGGGCCGTGGTTTGTGTTGGGGGCCTTCAGCTGGGAGTGGCCGGCTGGCTCCTGAAAATCCACGATACGCAGGATGGTTCCCAGACCCAAGGGGTCCCCAGTGCCAAGTCGGGCTGGATTGATAGAGGCAAGTGGCTCCTGCAATCTGCCAGCCAGAAGATGGGCAGGTCAGTTTTACTTCCAGGGAAAAGGGCGTAGTATTTGTTTGGGGACCTCTGTCATGGAGTGGCCGGCTGGCTCCTGAAAATCCACGATACGCAGGATGGTTCCCAGATGAAAGGTGGCACCAGTGCCAAGTCGGGCTGGTTTGATGGAGGCAAGTGGCTCCTGCAATCTGCCAGCCAGATGACGGGCAGGTCAGTTTTACTTCCAGGGAAAAGGGCCGTAGTTTGTGTTTGGGGGCCTGTGGCTGGGAGAGGCCGGCTGGCTCCTGAAAATCCACGATACACAGGATGGTTCCCAGATGAAAGGTGGCACCAGTGCCGAGTCGGGCTGGTTTGACAGAGGCAAGTGGCTCCTGCAATCTGCCAGCCAGAAGATGGGCAGGTCAGTTTTACTTCCAGGGAAATAGGCCGTAGTTTTTGTTTGGGGACCTGTGTCTGGGAGTGGCCGGCTGGCTCCTGAAAATCCACGATACGCAGGATGGTTCCCAGATGAAAGGTGGCACCAGTGTCGAGGTGGGCTGGTTTGATAGAGGGAAGTGTCTCCTGCAATCTGCCAGCCAGAAGCGGGGCGGGTGAGTTTTCTTTCCAGGGGAAAGGGCCGTGGTTTGTGTTGGGGGCCTTCAGCTGGGAGTGGCCGGCTGGCTCCTGAAAATCCACGATACGCAGGATGGTTCCCAGACCCAAGGGGGCACCAGTGCCAAGTCGGGCTGGATTGATAGAGGCAAGTGGCTCCTGCAATCTGCAAGCCAGAAGCGGGGCGGGTGAGTTTTGTTTGCCAGGGAAAAGGGCCGTGGTTTGTGTTCGGGGGCCTGTGGCTGGGAGTGGTAGGCTGGCTCCTGAAAATCCACGATACGCAGGATGGTTCCCAGATGAAATGTGGCACCAGTGCCAAGTCGGGCTGGTTTGATAGAGGCAAGTGGCTCCTGCAATCTGCCAGCCAGAAGCTGGGCGGGTGAGTTTTCTTTCCCAGGGAAAAGGGCCGTGGTTTGTGTTTGGGGGCCTGTGGCTGGCAGTGGCCGGCTGGCTCCTGAAAATCCACGATACGCAGGATGGTTCCCAGATGAAATGTGGCACCAGTGCCTAGTCGGGCTGGTTTGATAGTACACAGTGGCTCCTGCCGTCTACCATCCAGAAGAGGGGCATCTCAGTTTTTTTTCCAGGGGAGAGGGCCGTAGTTTGTGTTCGGGGGCCTGTGGCAGGGAGTGGCCGGCTGGCTCTTGAAAATCCACCTTAGCAGGTAGATTCACTAGGACATGCAAGACATGAGAGCACAAGAAGAGAGTACACAAGAAGACAGTACCATCTCCTTTTTTCTGAAACACTGTAGCGATCAAATTGAACACAAATCCTCCTGGGCTAGTTCTTGCAAAAGCCTAGGAGTTCTTTTTGTGTTCATACATCTGGAATATTTAGCTTTGGATCACAGCAGAATGCAGATGACAAAACGAGGCCTTTAAGTCACATCCAGTATGAAGCAGTATGAAAGAAGAAAGCAGCTGAGAGTGCCAACCCTGCTAGGTAATCTCAGTATTCCTCTTGACATTAGCAGAAATTTGAAATGAGTCTCTGAAAATGACAAAGGAGGCAGAAGAAAAGGGAGCGATGACTCCTCTTGCATAGTGTTTCCTAACAGGGATCTTCAAAATGTAAAGATTGTATCATCCTTTCAACTGAAGGAAGGTATGAAAACAACAGGAAGGAAATGGCATCACATGCTACAAAGATTCTGGGCAGTGTACTTCTAGACAGAAAGGCCACTGATGGAAAACCAACTAAACTGGCACCAATGCAGCAGCATTGTACTAAAGCCAGAAATGTCCAGCGCTTCACTCTCTGCCATTCCATTCAGATGCACACAGCAGCTCTGCAACAGTCCTACTGATCATCTCCTTGGCAAACTTGGAGTTGAGGGTCCGTGGTGAAGCAGAGTCCCCAGCAAGATGCAAAGGAGAGCTGCTTTCTTGCAACTTTGCCTTTATCAGTTCCATAGCTTTAAGCCATAACAAACACCATTCAACCAACCACCATACACCAGGCTTTGAACACACTTGTTGATCTACCTCTAATTCAGCTGCCTCACCTTCCCACAGTCCTTTTCTACTTAGCCAATGGAATGGGCCTCAGCCCAAGGCCTTCCTTTTGTAAGCTTCTAGCTAGATGCAGCAGCAAACCACTACTTTCTTCTGTGCCAAGACTTCAGGTAGACGATTTGCATCTGCCCTTCCAGTGAAACCTAACGGGGAGAGAAAAGCCTCTCACAGATGTTCAGTCATTCCATTAGCTACACAGGCCAAATCAAAAGAAAAGCACGCTATGGGTTTGTGTACTTGCTCCTACACAACACCTCCTGCCCTCTGACAATCAACTAGCAGAAAACCAGCAAAACTGAGACTTGAGGCAAACAACCCTTTGAAGGGAATAATGATGTCAGCAATTATGACAACACATTTCCAGGCTACCGAGATACTTGAAATGTCAGCAAAGGCTGGAGACCAAAGGCTGAACTAATAGGGAAAGGGTAAAAGAATCCCAAGAAAAACATGACCGAAGGTTAAAACAATTCCAAGGAAAACATAGGCAACTGACCTGTTGAAGCCTTCAGGAAATCAGTGGCCGCTGATTTACATAGGCCATTCAAGTTAATTGACCCGTGCACCTTCCACCCCTTTTTCACCTTTCGGCACCACAGGGTGAATTGTGAGCATGAAATCACAATTCCTTGGATTCTCTTCTTGACTTGACGAGAGAAATTCAGCAACTGAAGTACCTGTTACTGATGTGATACCCAGGAACACCGAGTTGACACATTTCATTTTGTTCAAACACAGCTAGCAAATCTAAGGGGACAAGGCTGGCTTCTTTTCATGACAATTTTCTTGTTTTACAACCTGCTCTGATCCTGGTGAAACTTTTTCATTAGCTTCTCTCTAAAAGCAAAAAGTCCAGTTAACTGTCCCGTCCTACTGCTGCAAGTAAACCATTTGCATTGCCAAGACCAAAAACGGAATTGGAAGGTACAGAGACCCCGGGAGCTATGAGCAGATACGGGGCACATTACGTCAGAAGCCGCCGTCTGCAGTGCACTGTGAGCGGCACAATCGCCTTTGCGCGAAGAAGCCGCTTCTTCGCCTCCGGAAGCCGGAGAGAGCGGCTGCCTCTGAAAGCTGAAGAATGAAGCTGCACAACACTGGGATAGTGTGCACAGTTTGCAAACTGATAGAAAACGGTACCTTACTACTGTCCTACCTATTCCAAACACATGAACATTCTGTTGGAAAGTGTTTTGGACAACTTTCCTTTTCATCCTGCAAAACACTCTGCAGACTTCGCTGCAACATGTAAAACACCATGGGAGATGTTTTCTGTGCAGGCAGAGTTTTTCCTTGCCAGACATAGTGGAAAAGATCTTTGCAATGATGTAGACCACAAAAGACGCTGAAGACGAAGGTACGGATGTCCCCGGAGCTAAGCGCCGGTCTCGGGAACATTTAGTCAGAAGCCGCCGCACTTTAGAGCACTGTGACCGGTACAATCGCCTTTGCGAGAAGAAGCCGCTTCTTCGCCTTCGGGAGCCGGAGAGAGCAGCAGCTTCGGAAAAGTGAGAATGAAGCTGCACAACACTGGGATAGTGTGCACAGCTTGCAAACTGATAGAAAACAGTACCTTACCACTGTCCTACCTTTTCCAAACACATGAACATTCGATTGGAAGGTGTTTTCAACAGCTTTCTTTTTCATCGTGCAAAACACTCAGCAAACCTCTCTGCAACATGTCAAACACCATGGAGGATGTTTTCTGTGCTGGCACAGTTTCTCTTTGCCAGACATAGTGGAAAAGTTTTTTGCAATGATGTAGACCCCAAAAGTCCCGAAAGAAGAAGGTACGGATGTCCCCGGAGCTAAGCGCCGGTCCCGGGCACATTTCGTCAGAAGCCGCCGCACTGGAGTGCACTGTGACCGGCACAATCGCCTTTGCGCGAAGAAGCCGCTTCTTCGCCTTCGGGAGCCGGAGAGACCAGTAGCTTCGGAAAGGTGAAGAATGAAGCTGCACAATACTGGGATTGTTTGCACAGCTTGCAAACTGATCCAAATCAGTACCTTACCACTGTCCTACCTTTTCCAAACACATGAACATTCGAGTGGAAGGTGTTTTCAACAACTTTCTTTTTCTTCCTGCAAAACACTCTGCAGACTTCTCTGCAACATGTACAACACGATGGGAGATGTTTTCAGCCCTGACCCAGATTCTCCTTGCCAGACATCGTGGAAAAAGTTTTTGCGAAGTTGGAGAGGACAAGAAACGCTAAAGACGAAAGTATGGAGTTTTCCGTAGCTAGGACTGCATGAAAGCAAAAGACTGCCCTCTTCAAAAATGACAATTAGGAGGACTCGGAAAAGTACAAATCAGCCAGCCTCTTTTTTATCCCCACGAAGTTGATGGGCAGCTATACCCCGAAAGCCTTGCCTGGCATATGAAGGAGGAGAAAGCAATGTACTCGGCATGGATTTTCCTGGGGAATTTCATGCTGAACAACTTTTTCAACACCTCTGATGAATCAACTTGACTGGTAGATGAAGGGAATATTGTCTGCGTGGCCTTCAGGAAAGTTGTTTACATTTCTCTACTTGGCTGCAAACATACATACGGGAAGCAGTAATGCAAAAAGGAGGGAACCAGTGTCTTTGAAGTGATGCTGAGTGAAAAGACAAGAGGCAGTGGGCACACACTGAAATACAGGAGATTGCCTATGAACATCACCAAATGATGTTTTACTGTGAGGGTGACAACCGCGGCACAGACTGCCCAGTAAGCTTCTGAAGCCTGGATCTTAGAAGACATTAAAAGTACACCCAGATAGAATCCCGGGCAAGAGGCTCTAGGTATCCTGCTTTAACAGGGGGGTTGGGCCTGGTGAGCCCCACTGAGCCCTACCACAGCCCTCATTCATTCTGTGTAGTGAATTCTCTTCGAGATGCATTTCAAGCACTGGCATGACAAAGTTCTGTGCAGACAGAGATCCAAATGGACATGGGATCCATGTTCCTTAAGCAGTGTTCAAGAAGAATGTAAAACTCTGGGACAAGTGTCTCTTCCCTAACTGAATCCCTTTCATGGGAAAATTCCCAGCTATAGAAAGATCTTCTGATACGCATGCTCAGGACTGACACTGGCTGAGGAAATTTCCCCCTATGTGTATCTAAGACCAGTTAGGATCATCACCCAAGACTTGTCAACATAGTCACAGAATGTCGATTGTAAAGAAGTGACAACATACATCAGAATGGCAAATATTGGTCCAAAAAATGGATTAATTAATGGGTATTATCAACTTGGGTTAAAAAGAAAAATAAAGATTTGGTCTTTATTTATCAATTTCGTTGCAATATTGAAAAGAGAAGAAAAAGACCTCACTCTTGGACATTCTGAACTCGAAAAAGATTTTAAAAATTCGTTGTAGAAATCTATTATTATGACCACATTATTCAAAAATATTAGCGGTAAACTGTCCCAGATTTGTCTAGTTCAGTTTCCAGGGAAAAGGGCCCTGTTTTGTGTTTCCGGGTCTGGTGCTGGGAGTGGCCGGCTGGCTACTGAAAATAAACGATACGCAGGAGGTTCCCAGATGAAAGGCAGCAGAAGTGCAAGTCGGCTGGTTTGATAGAGGCAAGTGGCTCCTGCAATTGCCAGCCAGAAGATGGGTAGGTCAGTTTTTACTTGCCAGGGAAAAGGGCCGTAGTATTTGTTTGGGGACCTGTGTCTGGGAGTGGCCGGCTGGCTCCTGAAAATCCACGATACGCAGGATGGTTCCCAGATGAGAGGTGGCACCAGTGCCGAGTCGGGCTGGTTTGATCGAGGGAAGTGGCTCCTGCAATCTGCCAGCCAGAAGCGGGGCGGTGAGTTTTTTGCCAGGGAAAAGGGCCGTGGTTTGTGTTTGGGGCCTGTGGCTGGGAGTGGCCGACTGGCTCCTGAAAATCCAACGATACGCAGGATGGTTCCCAGATGAAAGGTGGCACCAGTGCCGAGTCGGGCTGGTTTGATATGAGGGAAGTGGCTCCTGCAATCTGCCAGCCAGAAGGGGGCGGGTAGTTTTGTTTCCAGGGGAAAAGGGCCGTGTTTTGTTTGGGGCCTGTGGCTGGGAGTGGCCGGCTGGCTCCTGAAAATCCACGATACGCAGGATGGTTCCCAGATGAAAGGTGGCACCAGTGCCGAGTCGGGCTGGATTGATAGAGGCAAGTGGCGCCTGCAATCTGCCAGCCAGATGACGGGCGGTCAGTTTTATTCCAGGAAAAGGGCCGTAGTTTGTTTTGGGGACCTGTGGCTGGGAGTGGCCGGCTGGCTCCTGAAAATCCACATACGCAGGATGGTTCCCAGATGAAAGGTGGCACCAGTGCCGAGTCGGGCTGGATTGATAGAGGCAAGTGGCTCCTGCAATCTGCCAGCCAGAAGAGGGCTGAGTCAGTTTTACTTCCAGGAAAAGGGCCGTGTTTGTGTTTCGGGGCCTGTGGCTGGGAGTGGCCGGCTGGCTCCTGAAAATCCACGATACGCAGGATGGTTCCCAGATGAAAGGTGGCACCAGTCCGAGTCGGCTGGTTTGATAGAGGAAGTGGCTCCTGCAATTGCCAGCCAGAATGGGGTAGTTTTTTCCAGGGAAAAGGCCGTGTTTGTTTGGGGCTGTGCTGGAGTGGCCGCTGGCTCCTGAAAATCCACGATACGCGGATGGTTCCCAGATGAAAGGTGCACAGTGCCGAGTCGGGCTGGTTGATAGAGCAGTGGTCCTGCAATCTGCCGCAGATGACGGGCAGGTCAGTTTTACTTCCAGGGAAAAGGGCCGTAGTTTGTGTTTGGGGCCTGTGGCTGGGAGTGGCCGGCTGGCTCCTGAAAATCCACATACGCAGGATGGTTCCCAGATAAAGGTGGCACCAGTGCGAGTCGGGCTGGTTTGATAGGGAAGTGGCTCCTGCAATCTGCCAGCCAGAAGCGGGCGGTGAGTTTTTTTCCAGGAAAAGGGCCTGTTTGTGTTGGGGCCTGTGGCTGGGAGTGGCCGGCTGGCTCCTGAAAATCCACGATACGCAGGATGGTTCCCAGATGAAAGGTGGCACCAGTGCCAGTCGGGCTGGTTTGATAGAGGCAAGTGGCTCCTGCAATCTGCCAGCCAGATGAGGGCAGGTCAGTTTTATTCCAGGGAAAAGGCCGTAGTTTTTTTGGGGCCTGTGGCTGGGAGTGGCCGCTGGCTCCTGAAAATCCACAATACGCAGGATGGTTCCCAATGAAAGGTGGCACCAGTGCCAGTCGGGCTGGTTTGATAAGCAAGTGGCTCCTGCAATCTGCCAGCCAGAGATGGGCGGTCAGTTTTATTCCAGGGAAAAGGGCCGTGTTTGTGTTGGGGCCTGTGGCTGGGAGTGGCCGGCTGGCTCCTGAAAATCCACGATACCAGGATGGTTCCCAGATGAAAGTGGCACCAGTGCGAGTCGGGCTGGTTGATAGAGGAAGTGGCTCCTCAATCTGCCAGCCAGAGCGGGGGTAGTTTTTTCCAGGAAAAGGCCGTGGTTTGTGTTCGGGGCTGTGCTGGAGTGGCCGGCTGGCTCCTGAAAATCCACGATACGCAGGATGGTTCCCAATGAAAGGTGGCACCAGTGCCGAGTCGGGCTGGATTGATAGAGGAAGTGGCTCCTGCAATCTGCAGCCAGAAGCGGGGGAGTTTTTTCCAGGGAAAGGGCCGTGTTTTGTTGGGGCCTGTGGCTGGGAGTGGCCGCTGGCTCCTGAAAATCCACATACGCAGGATGGTTCCCAGATGAAAGTGGCACCATGCCGAGTCGGGCGGTTGATAGAGGCAAGTGGTCCTGCAATTGCCAGCCAGATGATGGGCAGGTCAGTTTACTTCCAGGAAAAGGCCGTAGTTTTGTTTGGGGCCTGTGCTGGAGTGGCCGGCTGGCTCCTGAAAATCCACGATACGCAGAGGTCCCAGATGAAAGGGGCACCAGTGCAGTGGGCTGGTTGATAGAGCAAGTGGCTCCTGCAATTGCCAGCCAGAAGCAGCAGCAGATGACGGGCAGTCAGTTTTACTTCCAGGAAAAGGGCCGTAGTTTTTTTGGGCTGTGGCTGGGAGTGCCGGCTGGCTCCTGAAAATCCACGATACGCAGGATGGTTCCCAGATGAAAGGTGGCACCAGTGCCGAGTGGGCTGGTTTGATAGAGGCAAGTGGCTCCTGCAATCTGCGGAGGTTCCGAAAAGGTTTCACCATCCCGAGCGGGCTGGTTGATAGAGGGAAGTGGCTCCCGCAAACGCCGCCAGAAGAGGGCAGGGCATTTTAAATTCCCGGGGGAAAAGGGGCCTTGGGTTTTTTGGGGCCTGTCTGGGTGGCCGCTGGCTCCTGAAAACCAGATACCAGGATGTTCCCCGATGAAAGGGGCACCAGTCCAAATCGGGGTTGATGAGGGAAGGGCTTGCAAATTTCCCCCAGAGACGGGGAGGTAGTTTTTCTTCCCGGAAAAGGCCGTAGTTTTTTGGGGGGGTGTGGCGGGAGTGGCCCTGGCTCCTGAAAAATCCAGATACCAGGATGGTTCCCCGTGAAAGGGGCACCAGTCCAAGTTTGGGCGGGTGGGAAAAGGAAGTTTCCTGAATTGCCACCCGAAAGGGGAGGGGATTTTTTTTCCAGGGAAAAGGGGGCCCGGTTTTTGTTGGGGGGCCGTGGGTGGGAGTGGCCGGGTGGGCCCCGAAAATCCACGATAGCAGGATGGTTCCCAGATGAAAGTGGCACCAGTGCAGTCGGCGGTTTGATAAAAGTGGCCCTTGCAATTCCAGCCAGAACGGGGGGGGTTGTTTTCTTCAAGGGAAAAGGGCCCCTTTTTTTGGGGCCTGGGCGGGGGGGGGGCTGGGCCCCCAAAAACCACATACGCAGGGTGGTTCCCAGATGAAAGGTGGCACCATGCCGGGGCCGGGTTTTGATAAGGGAAGTGGCCCCGCAATCTGCCCCCAAAACGGGGGGTGGTTTTATTTTTCCCGGGAAAAGGGCCGTGGGTTTTTTTTGGGGCCTGGGTGGGAGTGGCCGCTGGCTCCTGAAAACCACATACGCAGGGTGGTTTTCCCGAAAAGGTGGCACCAGTGCCGAGCGGGCTGGTTGATAGAGGCAAGTGCTCCTGCAATCGCCAGCCTGGGGGGGTAGTTTTTTTCCCGGGAAAAGGGCCTGTTTTTGTTTGGGGGGCCCGTGGCTGGGAGGGGGCCGCCCGGCTCCTAAAATCCCGATAACAGGATTTCCCAGTGAAAGGGGGCACCAGGCCAGTGGTGGTTTTGGAAAAGGGGAAATGGTCCTGCAATCTGCAGCCCCGAAGGGGCGGTATTTTTTCCCGGGAAAAAACCGTGGTTTTGTTTGGG
>NW_026993320.1:0-15715 GCF_028769735.1 Zonotrichia leucophrys gambelii
TCCGAAAATCGACACGTGCGGATGGTTCCCAGATGAAATGTCGAACCAGTGCCAAGTCGGCCCGGTTTCAGAGTACCAAGTGGCTCCTGCAATCTGCTAGCCAGTAACGGGCAGGTGAGATTCGTTTGCCAGGGCAAAGGGCTGTGGTTTGTGTTCGGGGGCCTGTGGCTGGGAGTGGCCGGCTGGCTCCTGAAAATCCACGCCGCGCAGAATGGTTCCCAGACCCAAGGGTGCACCAGTGCCGAGTCGGGCTGGTTTGATAGAGGTAAGTGGCTCATGCTATCTGACAGCCAGTAACGGGGCAGGTGAGTTTCGTTTGCCAGGGAAAAGGGCCGTGGTTTGTGTTCGGGGGCCTGTGGCTGGGAGTGGCCGGCTGGCTCCTGAAAATCCACGCCGCGCAGAATGGTTCCCAGACGCAAGGGTGCACCAGTGCCGAGTTGGGCTGGTTTTATAGAGGTAAATGGCTCCTGCAATCTGAAAGCCAGAAACGGGGCGGGTGAGTTTCGTTTGCCAGGGAATGGTGCCGTAGTTTGTGTTTGGGGGCCTGTGGCTGGGAGTGGCAGGCTGGCCCCTGAAAATCCACGATACGCAGGATGGTTCCCAGATGAAAGGTATCACCAGTGTAGAGTTGGGCTTGTTTGATAGTTCCAAGTGTCTCTGCAATCTACATACAGTAGCGGGGCAGTTGAGTTTTATTTCCAGGGAAAAGGGCCGTGGTTTTTGTTTGGGGCCTGTGGCTGGGAGTGGCCCCTAGCTCCAGAAAATCGACACCGTGCAGGATGGTTCCCAGATGAAATGTCGCACCAGTGCCAAGTCGGGCCGGTTTGAGAGTACCAAGTGGCTCCTGCAATCTGCCAGCCAGAAAATGGGCAGGTCAGTTTTACTTCCAGGGAAATGGGCCTGGTATATTTTGCTCGGGGGCCTGTGGCTGGGAGTGTCCGGCTGGCTCCTGAAAATCCACGCCGCGCAGAATGGTTCCCAGACCCAAGGGTGCACCAGTGCCGAGTTGGGCTGGTTTTATAGAGGTAAGTGGCTCCTGCAATCTGAAAGCCAGAACCGGGGTGGGTGAGTTTTGTTTGCCAGGGAAAACGGCCGTTGGTTGTGTTCGGGGCCCTGTGGCTGGGAGTGGCCGGCTGGTTGATAAAAATCCAGGCCGCGCAGGATGGTTCCCAGACCCAAGGTGGCACCAGTGCCGAGTCGGGCTGGTTTGATAGAGCGAAGTGTCTCCTGCCATCTGCCAGCCAGAATCGGGGCCGGTGAGATTTTTTTGCCAGGGAAAAGGGCCGTGGGTTGTGTTTGGGGGCCTGTGGCAGGGAGTGGCCGGCTGGCTCCTGAAAATCCACGCCGCGTAGGATGGTTCCCAGATGAAAGTTGGCACCAGTGCCGAGTTGGGCTGGTTTGATAGAGCTAAGTAACTCCTGCATTCTGCCAGCCAGAAGCGGGTCATGTGAATTTTATTAGCCAGGGAAAAGGGCCGTGGTTTTTGTTCGGGGGCCTGTGGCTGGGAGTGGCCGGCTGGCTCCTGAAAATCCACGCCGCGCAGGATGGTTCCCAGAGCCACGGTGGCACCAGTGCCGAGTCGGGCTGGTTTGATAGAGCCAAGTGGCTCCTGCAATCTGCCAGCCAGAAGCGGGGCGGGTGAGTTTTGTTCCCCAGGGAAAAGGGCCGTGGTATGTGTTCGGGGGCCTGTGGCTGGGAGTGGCCTGCAGGCTCCAGAATATCCACGTCATGCAGGATGGTTCCCAGACCCAAGGTGGCACCAGTGCCTGGTCGGGCCGTTTCGATAGAGCCAAGCGGCTCCTGCAATCTGCCAGCCAGAAGCGGGGCGGGTGAGTTTTGTTTGCCAGGGAAAAGGGCCGTGGTTTGTGTTCGGGGCCAGGTGGCTGGGAGTGGCCGGCTGGCTCCTGAAAATCCACGCCACGCGAATGATTCCCACAGCCAAGGGGACCAGTGCCGAGTCGGGCAGGTTTGATAAGCCAAGTGGATCCGGCAATCTGCCAGCCAAAGCGGGGAGGGTGAGTTTTTTTTTTTTTAGGGAAAAAGGGCCGTGGTTTGTGTTTGCGGGCCTGTGGCTGGGAGTGGCCCGGGTGGCTCCTGAAATCCCGCCGCGCAGGATGGGTTTCCCAGAGCCAAGGTGGCACCAGTGCCGAGTTGGGCTGGTTTATAGAGGCATGTGGCTCCTGCAATCGCCAGCCAGAAGAGGGGTGGTGAGTTTTGTTTGCCAGGGAAAAGGCCCGTGGTTTTTGTTTCGGGGCCTGTGGGTGGGAGTGGCAGGTGGCCCCCGAAAATCCACGCACGCAGGATGGTTCCCAGATGAAAGGTATCACCAGTGCTGAGTTGGGCTTGTTTGATAGTGCCAAGTGTCTCCTGCAATCTAACATACAGGGGCGGGGCAGCTGAGTTTTTTTTTCCAGGGAAAGGGCCGTAAGTTTTTGTGTTCGGTGCCCTGTGGCTGGGGGTGGCAGGCTGGCTCCTGAAAATACACCATACGCAGGTGGTTCCCCGGTGAAAGGTGGCACAATTGCCAAGTCGGGCTTGTTTGAATACAAAGTGGCTCCTGCAATCTGCCAGCAAGGGGATGGGCAAGTCATTTTTACTTCGAGGGAAAAAGGCCCCTAGTTTTAGGTTTGGAGGGCTGTGGCTGGGAGTGGCCGCTGGGTCCTGAAAACCCCGCCGCCTGGATGGGTTTCCAAACCTAAGGGGGCACCAGTGCCAAGTTGGGTTGTTTAAGAGTACCAAGTGGCTCCTGCAATCTGCCAGCCAGATGCGGGGCGGGTGACATTCGTTTCCCAGGGAAAGGGCCGTAAATTTGTGTTCGGGGCCTGTGGCTGGGAGTGGCCGGCTGGGGTCCTGACAAAACCCCATACGCAGGATTGTTCCCAGACCCAAGGTGGACCATGCCAAGTCGGACTGGTGTGATAGAGGGAATGGCTCCTGCAATCTGCCAGCCAGAAGATGGGGAGGTCAGTTTTACTTCCAGGGAAAAGGGCCATATTTGTGTTTGGGGGCCCTTGGCCCGGGAGTCTCCTGCGGTCCTGAAAATCCACGATACCGGATGGTTCCCAGATGAAAGGTGGCAACAGTGCCGATTCGGGCTTGTTTGATAGAAACAAGTGGATCCTGCAATCTGCCAGCCGGAAGCGGGATGGATGAGTGTTGTTTGCCAGGGAATGGTGCCGTAGTTTGTGTTTGGGGGCCTGTGGCTGGGAGTGGCAGGCTGGCCCCTGAAAATCCACGATACGCAGGATGGTTCCCAGATGAAAGGTATCACCAGTGTAGAGTTGGACTTGTTTGATAGTTCCAAGTGTCTCCTGCAATCTACCATACAGTAGCGGGGCAGTTGAGTTTTATTTCCTGGGAAAAGGGCCGTGGTTTTTGTTTGGGGGCCTGTGGCTGGGAGTGGCCGCTAGCTCCAGAAAATCGACACCGTGCAGGATGGTTCCCAGATGAAATGTCGCACCAGTGCCTGGTCGGGCCGTTTCGATAGAGCCAAGCGGCTCCTGCAATCTGCCAGCCAGAAGCGGGGCAGGTGAGTTTTGTTTGCCAGGGAAAAGGGCCGTGGTTTGTGTTCGGGGGCAGGTGGCTGGGAGTGGCCGGCTGGCTCCTGAAAATCCACGCCACGCAGGATGATTCCCACAGCCAAGGGGGCACCAGTGCCGAGTCGGGCTGGTTTGATAGAGCCAAGTGGATCCGGAAATCTGCCAGCCAGAAGCGGGGAGGGTGAGTTTTTTTTTTTCAGGAAATAGGGCCGTGGTTTGTGTTTGCGGGCCTGTGGCTGGGAGTGGCCGGCTGGCTCCTGAAAATCCACGATAAGCAGGATGGTTCCCAGACCCAAGGTGGCACCAGTGCCGTTTCGGGCTGGTTGATAGAGCGAAGTGGCACTTGCCATCTGCCAGCCAGAAGCGGGGCTGGTGAGTTTTGTTTGCCGGGGAAAAGGGCCGAGGGTTGTTTTCGGGGGCCTGTGGCTGGGAGTGGCCGGCTGGCTAATAAAAATCCACGCCGCGCAGGATGGTTCCCAGAGCCAAGGTGGCACCAGTGCCGAGTTGGGCTGGTTTGATAGAGGCATGTGGCTCCTGCAATCTGCCAGCCAGAAGAGGGGCGGGTGAGTTTTGTTTGCCAGGGAAAAGGCCCGTGGTTTTTGTTCGGGGGCCTGTGGCTGGGAGTGGCAGGCTGGCCCCTGAAAATCCACGATACGCAGGATGGTTCCCAGATGAAAGGTATCACCAGTGTAGAGTTGGGCTTGTTTGACAGTTCCAAGTGTCTCCTGCAATCTACCATACAGTAGCGGGGCAGTTGAATTTTATTTCCAGGGAAAAGGGCCGTGGTTTTTGTTTGGGGGCCTGTGGCTGGGAGTGGCCGCTAGCTCCAGAAAATCGACACCGTGCAGGATGGTTCCCAGATGAAATGTCGCACCAGTGCCTGGTCGGGCCGTTTCGATAGAGCCAAGCGGCTCCTGCAATCTGCCAGCCAGAAGCGGGGCAGGTGAGTTTTGTTTGCCAGGGAAAAGGGCCGTGGTTTGTGTTCGGGGGCAGGTGGCTGGGAGTGGCCGGCTGGCTCCTGAAAATCCACGCCACGCAGGATGATTCCCACAGCCAAGGGGGCACCAGTGCCGAGTCGGGCTGGTTTGATAGAGCCAAGTGGATCCGGCAATCTGCCAGCCAGAAGCGGGGAGGGTGAGTTTTTTTTTTTCAGGAAATAGGGCCGTGGTTTGTGTTTGCGGGCCTGTGGCTGGGAGTGGCCGGCTGGCTCCTGAAAATCCACGATAAGCAGGATGGTTCCCAGACCCAAGGTGGCACCAGTGCCGTTTCGGGCTGGTTGATAGAGCGAAGTGGCACTTGCCATCTGCCAGCCAGAAGCGGGGCTGGTGAGTTTTGTTTGCCGGGGAAAAGGGCCGAGGGTTGTTTTCGGGGGCCTGTGGCTGGGAGTGGCCGGCTGGCTAATAAAAATCCACGCCGCGCAGGATGGTTCCCAGAGCCAAGGTGGCACCAGTGCCGAGTTGGGCTGGTTTGATAGAGGCATGTGGCTCCTGCAATCTGCCAGCCAGAAGAGGGGCGGGTGAGTTTTGTTTGCCAGGGAAAAGGCCCGTGGTTTTTGTTCGGGGGCCTGTGGCTGGGAGTGGCAGGCTGGCCCCTGAAAATCCACGACACGCAGGATGGTTCCCAGATGAAAGGTATCACCAGTGCTGAGTTGGGCTTGTTTGATAGTGCCAAGTGTCTCCTGCAATCTAACATACAGAAGCGGGGCAGCTGAGTTTTTTTTCCAGGGAAAAGGGCCGTAGTTTGTGTTCGGTGCCCTGTGGCTGGGAGTGGCAGGCTGGCTCCTGAAAATACACCATACGCAGGATGGTTCCCAGGTGAAAGGTGGCACAATTGCCAAGTCGGGCTTGTTTGAGAGTACAAAGTGGCTCCTGCAATCTGCCAGCAAGGAGATGGGCAAGTCATTTTTACTTCGAGGGAAAATGGCCGTAGTTTAGGTTTGGAGGGCTGTGGCTGGGAGTGGCCGCTGGCTCCTGAAAATCCACGCCGCGCTGGATGGTTCCAAACCTAAGGGGGCACCAGTGCCAAGTTGGGCTTGTTTAAGAGTACCAAGTGGCTCCTGCAATCTGCCAGCCAGATGCGGGGCGGGTGACATTCGTTTCCCAGGGAAAAGGGCCGTACTTTGTGTTCGGGGGCCTGTGGCTGGGAGTGGCCGGCTGGCTCCTGACAAACCACGATACGCAGGATTGTTCCCAGACCCAAGGTGGCACCAGTGCCAAGTCGGACTGGTGTGATAGAGGGAAGTGGCTCCTGCAATCTGCCAGCCAGAAGATGGGCAGGTCAGTTTTACTTCCAGGAAAAAGGGCCATAGTTTGTGTTTGGGGGCCCTTGGCTGGGAGTCTCCTGCTGGCTCCTGAAAATCCACGATACGCAGGATGGTTCCCAGATGAAAGGTGGCAACAGTGCCGATTCGGGCTTGTTTGATAGAAGCAAGTGGATCCTGCAATCTGCCAGCCGGAAGCGGGATGGATGAGTGTTGTTTGCCAGGGAATGGTGCCGTAGTTTGTGTTTGGGGGCCTGTGGCTGGGAGTGGCAGGCTGGCCCCTGAAAATCCACGATACGCAGGATGGTTCCCAGATGAAAGGTATCACCAGTGTAGAGTTGGACTTGTTTGATAGTTCCAAGTGTCTCCTGCAATCTACCATACAGTAGCGGGGCAGTTGAGTTTTATTTCCAGGGAAAAGGGCCGTGGTTTTTGTTTGGGGGCCTGTGGCTGAGAGTGGCCGGCTAGCTCCAGAAAATCGACACCGTGCAGGATGGTTCCCAGATGAAATGTCGCACCAGTGCCAAGTCGGGCCGGTTTGAGAGTACCAAGTGGCTCCTGCAATCTGCTAGCCAGTAACGGGGCAGGTGAGATTCGTTTGCCAGGGCAAAAGGCTGTGGTTTGTGTTCGGGGGCCTGTGGCTGGGAGTGGCCGGCTGGCTCCTGAAAATCCACGCCGCGCAGAATGGTTCCCAGACCCAAGGGTGCACCAGTGCCGAGTTGGGCTGGTTTGATAGAGGTAAGTGGCTCATGCTATCTGACAGCCAGAAGCGGGGCGGGTGAGTTTCGTTTGCCAGGGAAAAGGGCCGTGGTTTGTGTTTTAGGGCCTGTGGCTGGGAGTGGCCGGCTGGCTCCTGAAAATCCACGCCGCGCAGAATGGTTCCCAGACGCAAGGGTGCACCAGTGCCGAGTTGGGCTGGTTTGATAGAGGTAAGTGGCTCATGCTATCTGACAGCCAGAAGCGGGGCGGGTGAGTTTCGTTTGCCAGGGAAAAGGGCCGTGGTTTGTGTTCGGGGGCCTGTGGCGGGGAGTGGCCGGCTGGCTCCTGAAAATCCACGCCGCGCAGAATGGTTCCCAGACGCAAGGGTGCACCAGTGCCGAGTTGGGCTGGTTTTATAGAGGTAAATGGCTCCTGCAATCTGAAAGCCAGAAACGGGGCGGGTGAGTTTCGTTTGCCAGGGAATGGTGCCGTAGTTTGTGTTTGGGGGCCTGTGGCTGGGAGTGGCAGGCTGGCCCCTGAAAATCCACGACACGCAGGATGGTTCCCAGATGAAAGGTATCACCAGTGCTGAGTTGGGCTTTTTTGATAGTGCCAAGTGTCTCCTGCAATCTACCATACAGAAGCGGGGCAGCTGAGTTTTTTTTCCAGGGAAAAGGGCTGTGGTTTGTGTTTGGGGGCCTGTGGCTGGGAGTGGCCGGCTGGCTCCTGAAAATCCACGATACGCAGGATGGTTCCCAGATTAAAGGTGGCACCACTGCCAAGGTGCACTGCTTTGAGAGTACCAAGTGGCTCCTACAATCTGCCAGCCAGAAGATGGGCAGGTCAGTTTTACTTCCCGGGAAAAGGGCGGTAGTTTGTGTTTGGGGGCCTGTGGCTGGGAGTGGCTGGCTGGCTCCTGAAAATGCACGCCGCTCAGAAAAGTTCCCAGACCCAAGGGGGCACCAGTGCCGAGTCAGGCTGGTTTGATAGAGGGAAGTGGCTCCTGCAATCTGCTAGCCAGAAGCGTGGCGGGTGAGTTTCGTTTGCCAGGGAAAAGGGCCGTGGTTTGTGTTCGGTGGCCTGTGGCTGGGAGTGTCTGGCTGGCTCCTGAAAATCCACGCCGCGCAGAATGGTTCCCAGACCCAAGGGGGCACCAGTGCCGAGTTGGGCTGATTTGATAAAGGTAAGTTGCTCCTGCAATCTGACAGCCAGAAACGGGGCGGGTGAGTTTCGTTTGCCAGGGAAAAGGGCCGTGGTTTGTGTTCGGGGGCCTGTGGCAGGGAGTGGCCGGCTGGCTCCTGAAAATCCACCAGACGCAGGATGATTCCCAGATGAAAGGTGGCACAATTGTCAAGTCGGGCTTGTTTGATAGTACAGAGTGGCTCCTGCAATCTCCAGCAAGGAGATGGGCAAGTCAGTTTTACTTCGAGTGAAAATGGCCGTAGATTATGTTTGGAGGGCTGTGGCTGTGAGTGGCCGGCTGGCTCCTGAAAAACCACGCCGCGCATGATTGTTCCCAGACCCAAGGGTGCACCAGTGCCGACTCCGGATGATTTGATATAGGCAAGTGGCTCCTGCAATCTGCCAGCCAGAAGAGCGGCAGGTCAGTTTTACTTCCCGGGAAAAGGGCCGTAGTTTTTGTTTTGGGGCCTGTGGCTGGGAGTGGCCTGCTGGATCCTGAAAATCCACGATACGCAGGATGGTTCCCAGATGAAAGGTATCACCAGTGCTGACTCCGGCTTGTTGGATAGTGCCAAGTGTGTCCTGCAATTTACCATTCAGAAGCGGGACAGCTGTGTTTTTTTTCCAGGGAAAAGGTCCGTGGTATCTGTTTGGGGGCCTGTGGCTGGGAGTGGCCGGCTGGCTCCTGAAAATCCATGATACGCTGTATGGTTCCCAGACCGAAGTGGGCACCAGTGCTGAGTCGGGCTGGTTTGATAGTACCAAGTGGTTCCTGCAATCTGACAGCCAGAAGATGGGCAGGTCAGTTTCACTTCCAGGGAAATGGACTTAGTTTATGTTTGGGTGCCTGTGGACGGGAGTGACCGGCTGGATCTGGAAAATCCACGAGACGCAGTATGGTTCTCAGAAGAAAGCTGGCACCAGATCCAAGTCGGGCTGGTTTGATAGTACCAAGTTGCTCCTGCAGTTTGCCAGCCTGAAGATGGGCAGGTCAGTTTTACTTCCAGGGAAAAGGTCCGTTGTATGTGTTTGGCGGCCTGTGGCTGGGAGTGGCCGGCTGGCTCCTGAAAATCCATGATACGCTGGATGTTTCCCAGATGAAATGTGGCACCAGTGCCAAGTCGGGCTGGTTTGATAAAGCCTAGTGGATCCTGCAATCTGCCAGCCAGAAGCGGGGCGGGTGAGTTTTGTTTGCAAGGAAAAGGGCCGTGGTTTTTGTTCGGGGGCCTCTGGCTGCGTATGGCCGGCTGTCTCCTGAAAATCCACGCCGCGCAGGATGGTTCCCAAACCCAAAGGGGCACCAGTGCCAAGTCGGGCTGGTTTGATAGAGGCAAGTGGCTGCTGCGATCAGCCAGCCAGAAGATGGGCAGGTCAATTTTACTTCCAGGGAAAAGGGCCGTGGTATTTGTTTGGCGGCCTGTGGCTGCGAGTGGCCGGCTGGCTCCTGAAAATCCACGATATGCAGGATGGTTCCCAGATGAAATGTTGCACCACTGCTAAGTCGAGTTGGTTTGAGAGTACCAACTGGCTCCAGCAATCTGCCAGCCAGAAGCTGGGCGGGTGTGTTTTGTTTGCCAGGGTAAAGGGCCGTGGTTTGTGTTTGGGGGCCTGTGGCTGGGAGTGGCCGGCTGGCTCCTGAAAATCCACGCTCGCAGAATGGTTCCCAGACCCAAGGGGGCACCAGTGCCGAGTCAGGCTGGTTTGATAGAGGTAAGTGGCTCCTGCAATCTGCCAATCAGAAGACGCCAGGTCAGTTTTACTTCCAGGGAAAAGGGCCGTAGTTTGTGTTTGGGGGGCTGTGGCTGGGAGTGGCCGGCTGGCTCCTGAAAATCCACGCCGCGCAGGAAGGTTCCCAGACCCAAGGGGGCACCAGTGCCGAGTCAGGCTGGTTTGATAGAGGCAAGTGGCTCCTGCAATCTGCTAGCCAGAAGCGGGGCAGGTGAGATTCGTTTGCCAGGGCAAAGGGCCGTGGTTTGTGTTCGGGGGCCTGTGGCTGGGAGTGGCCGGCTGGCTCCTGAAAATCCACGCCGCGCAGAATGGTTCCCAGACCCAAGGGTGCACCAGTGCCGAGTTGGGCTGGTTTGATAGAGGTAAGTGGCTCATGCTATCTGACAGCCAGAAACGGGGCAGGTGAGATTCGTTTGCCAGGGCAAAGGGCCGTGGTTTGTGTTCGGGGGCCTGTGGCTGGGAGTGGCCGGCTGGCTCCTGAAAATCCACGCCGCGCAGGATGATTCCAAGACCCAAAAGGGCACCACTGCCAGGTCGGACTGCTATGATAGTACAAAGTGGCTCCTGGTATCTGCGAGCGATCAGCAGGCATGTGAGTTTGGTTTGCCAGGGAAAAGGGCAGTGGTTTGTTTTGGGGGGCCTGTGGCTTGGAGTGGACGGCTGGCTCCTGAAAATCCACGATACGCAGGAAGATTTCCGGGCCCAAGGGGGCACCACTGCCAAGTTGGACTGGTATGATAATACAAAGTGGCTCCTGCAATCTACCATCCAGAAGCGGGGAAGATGAGTTTTTTTTCCAGGGAAAAGGACCGTGGTATGTGTTTGGGGGCCTGTGGATGGGAGTAGCCAGCTCTCTCCTGAAAATCCACGATAAGCAGGATGGTTCCCCGATGAAAGGTGGCACTAGTGCCATGCCGGGCTGGTTTGATAAAGCCTAGTGGCACCTGCAATCTGCCAGAGAGAAGATGGCAGGTCAGCTTTACTTCCAGGGAAAAGGCCTTAATTTGTTTTTGGGGGCCTGTGGCTGGGAGTGGCTGGCTGGCTCCTGAAAATCCACGATACACAGGATGGTTCCCAGATGAAAGGTGGCATCAGTGCCAAGTCGGGCTGGTTTGATAGAGCCAAGTGGCTCCTGGAATCTGCCAGCCAGAAGATGGGCAGGTCAGTTTTACTTCCCGGGAATAGGGCCGTAGTTTGTGTTTGGGGGCCTGTGGCAGGGAGTGTCCGGCTGGCTCCTGAAATTTAACGATACGCAGGATGGTTCCGAGGTGAATGGTGGCACAAGTGCCAAGTCGGGCTGGTTTCTTAGAGCCAGGTGGCTCCTGCAATCTGCCAGCCAGAAGATGGTCAGGTCAGTTTTACTTCCAGGGAAAAGGGCCGTAGTTTGTTCTTGGGGGCCTGTGGCAGGGAGTGGCCGGTTGGCTCCTGAAAATCCACGTTGCACAGGATAGTTCCCAGAACCAAGGGGGCACGAGTGCCGAGTCGGACTGCTATGATAATACAAAGTGTCTCGTGTCATCTACCATCCAGAAGCAGAGCAGCTGAGTATTTTTTCCAGGGAAAAGGTCCGTGGTATGTGTTTGGGGGACTGTGGCTGGGAGTGTCTGTCTGGCTCCTGAAAATCCACGCCGCCCAGGAATGTTCCCAGTTGAAAGGGGGCACCACAGCCAAGTCAGGCTGGTTTGATAGTACCAAGTGGCTCCTGCAATCTGCCAGCAAGAAGATTGGCAGGACAGTTTTACTTCCAGGGAATAGGGCCGTATTTTGTGTTTGGGGGCCTGTGGCTGGGAGTGTCCGGCTGGCTCCTGAAAATCCGCGCCGCGCAGGATGCTTCCCTGATGAAAGGTGGCACCAGTGCCGAGTCGGGTTGGTTTGATAGAGGCAAGTGGCTCCTGCAATCTGCCAGCCAGTAGCGGGACAGACGAGTTTTGTTTGCCAGGGAAAAGGGCCGTGGTTTGTGCGCAGGGTCCTGTGGTTGGGAGTGGCCGGCTGGCGCCTGAAAATCCACGCCACACAGGATGGTTCCCAGATGAAAGGTGGCACCATTGCCAAGTCGGGCTGGTTTGATAAAGCCTAGTGTCTCCTGAAATCTGCCAGACAGAAGCGGGGCGGTTGCATTTGGTTTGGCAGGGAAAAGGGCTGTGGTTTGTGTTCGGGGGCCTGTGGCTGGGAGTGGCCGGCTGGCTCCTGAAAATCCACGATACGCCGGATGGTTCCCAGACCCAAGGGCACACCAGTGCCGTGGCGGGCTGGTTTGGTAGAGCCAAGTGCCTCCTGCAATCTGCCTGCCAGAAGATGGGTAGTTCAATTTTGTTTGCAAGGGAAAAGGGCCTTGGTATGTGTTTGGGGGCCTGTGGCTGGGAGTGGCCAGCTAGTTCCTGAAAATCCACGATACGCTGGATTATTCTCAGATGAAAGGTGGCACCATTGCCAAGTTGGACTGGTATGATAGTAAAATGTGGCTCCTGGAAACTACCATCCAGAAGCTGGGCAGCTGAGTTTATTATCCAGGGAATAGGGCCGCGGTTTTGTTTAGGGGCCTGTGTTTGGGAGTGGCCGTCTGGCTCCTGAAAATCCACGATACGCAGGATGGTTCTCAGGTGAAAGCTGGAACCAGTGCCAAGTCGGGCTGGTTTGATAGAGGCAAGTGGCTCCTGCAATCTGCCAGCCAGAAGATGGGCAGGTCAGTTTTACTTCCAGGGAAGAGGGCCGTGGTTTGTGTTCAGGGGCCTGTGGCTGGGAGTGGCCGGCTGGCTCCTGAGAATCCACTCCGCGCAGGGTGGTTCCCAGACCCAAGGTAGCACCAGTCTTGAGTCGGGCTGGTTTGATAGAGGCAAGTGTCTCCTGCAGTCTGCCAGCCTGAAGCGGGGAGGGTGAGTTTTGTTTGCCAGGGAAAAGTGCCGTAGATTGTGTTCGGGGGCCTGTGGCTGGGAGTGGCCGGCTGGCTACTGAAAATCTACGCCGCGCAGGATGGTACCCAGACCCAACGGGGCACCAGTGCCAAGTCGGGCTGGTTTGATAGTACCAATTGGCTGCTGCAATCTGCCAGCCAGAAGATGGGCAGGTCAGTTTTACTTCCAGGGAAAAGTTCTGTAGTTTGTGTTTGGGGGCCTGTGGCTGGGAGTGGCCGGCTGGCTCCTGAAAATCCGCGATACGCAGGAGGGTTCCCAGATGAAAGGGGGCACCAGTGCCAAGTCGGACTGGCATGATAACACAAAGTGGCTCCTGCAATCTACCATCCAGAAGCGGGCCAGCTGAGTATTTTTTCCAGGGAAAAGGGCCGTGGTATGTGTTTGGGGGCCTGTGGCCGGGAGTGGCCGGCTGGCTCCTGAAAATCCGCGATATGCAGGATGGTTCCCAGATGAATGTTGGCACCAGTGCCAAGTCGGACTGGTATGATAACACAATGTGGCTCCTGCAATCTACCATCCAGAACCGAGGCTGCTGAGTATTTTTTCCAGGAAAAGGGCCGTGATTGTTTGGGGACCTGTGCTGGAGTGGCCGGCTGGCTCCTGAAAATCCACAATACACAGATGGTTCCCAGATGAAATGTGGCACTAGTGCCAGTCGGGCTGGTTTGATAGAGCCAAGTGCCGCAATCTGCCAGCAAATGGCAGGTCAGTTTTACTTCCAGGAAAGGGCCGTATTTGTTTTGGGGCCTGTGGCTGGAGTGGCCGCTGGCTCCTGAAAATCCACGTGCAGGATGTTCCCAAAAAGTGGCACCATGCCAAGTCGGACTGGTATGTAAGTCAAAGTGGCTCCTGCAATCTAGCCATGCCAAGCGGGCAGTGAGTTTTTCCAGGGAAAAGGCCGTGGTTGTGTTGGGCCTGTGGCTGGAGTGGCCGCTGGCTCCTGAAATCACGATACGCAGGATGTTCCCAGACCAAGGTGGCACCAAGCCAAGTCGGCTGTTTGATAACAATGCTCCTCATCGCCAGCCAGAAAGGCAGTCAGTTTTATTCCAGGGAAAAGGCCGTAGTTTTTTGGCCTGTGGCTGGAGTGCCGCTGGTCCTAAAATCCACGATACGCAGATGTTCCCAGACCAAGGGCACATGCCAAGTCGGCTGGTTGATAGCAATGCTCTGATCTCCACCAAAGAGGCATATTTTTCCAGGAAAGGCCTGTTGTGTTTGGGGCCTGTGGCTGGAGTGGCGCTGGCTCCTGAAAATCACGCCAGGATGTTCCAACCCAAGGCACCATGCCATGCTGGTTGATAAAAGTGCCCTGCACTCCACCAGAACGGGCAGTGATTGTTTTCCAGGAAAAGGCCGTGGTGTGTTTGGCCTGTGTGGAGTGCGCTGGCCCGAAAATCACGTCGCAGGATGTTCCCAGACCAAGGTGCACCAGTGCCAAGTCGGCTGGTTTGATAGTACCAATGGCTCCTGCAATCTGCCAGCCAGAAGATGGGCAGGTCAGTTTTACTTCCAGGCAAAGGGCGTAGTTTGTGTTTGGGGCCTGTGGCTGGGAGTGGCCGGCTGGCTCCTGAAAATCCACTGCCGCGCAGGATGGTTCCCAGACGCAAGGGGCACCAGTGCCGAGTCGGCTGGTTTGATAGAGGCAAGTGGCTCCTGCAATCTGCCAGCCAGAAGCGGGCGGGTGAGTTGTGTTTGCCAAGGAAAAGGGCCGTGTTTGTGTTCGGGGCCTGTGGCTGGAGTGGCCGGCTGGCTCCTGAAAATCCACGATACGCAGGATGGTTCCCAGACCCAAGGTGGCACCAGTGCCAGTCGGCTGGTTTGATAGAGCCAAGTGGCTCCTGCAATCTGCCAGCAGAAGATGGGCAGGTCAGTTTTTTGCCAGGAAAAGTTCCGTGGTTTGTGTTGGGGGCCTGTGGCTGGAGTGGCCGGCTGGCTCCTGAAAATCCAGCGATAGCAGGATGTTCCAGATGAAAGGGGCACCAGTGCCAAGTCGGACTGGTATGATAGAACAAGTGGCTCCTGCAATCTACCATCCAGAAGCGGGCAGGTCGAGTTTTTTTCCAGGGAAAAGGGCGTGTTTGTTTGGGGGCCTGTGGCTGGGAGTGGCCGGCTGGCTCCTGAAAATCCACGTCGCAGGATGGTTCCCAGACCCAAGGTGGGCACCAGTGCCAAGTCGGCTGGTTTGATAGAGGCAAGTGGCTCCTGCAATCTGCCAGCCAGAAGGGCGGTTGAGTTTTACTTCCAGGGAAAAGGGCCGTGGTTTGTGTTGGGGCCTGTGGCTGGGAGTGGCCGGCTGGCTCCTGAAAATCCACGTACGCAGGATGTTCCCAGACCAAGGGGCACCAGTGCCGAGTCGGGCTGGTTTGATAGAGGCAAGTGGCTCCTGCAATCTGCCAGCCAGAAGCGGGCGGGTGAGTTTTTTTTGCCAGGGAAAAGGGCCGTGGTTTGTGTTGGGGCCTGTGGCTGGGAGTGGCCGGCTGGCTCCTGAAAATCCACGATCGCGCAGGATGGTTCCCAGATCAAGGTGGCACCAGTGCCAGTCGGGCTGGTTTGATAGAGGCAAGTGGCTCCTGCAATCTGCCAGCCAGAAGGGGGCGGGTGAGTTTTGTTTGCCAGGGAAAAGGGCCGTGGTTGTGTTCGGGGGCCTGTGGCTGGGAGTGGCCGGCTGGCTCCTGAAAATCCACGATACGCAGGATGTTCCCAGAGAAAGGTGGCACCATGCCAAGTCGGGCTGGTTTGATAGAGGCAAAGTGGCTCCTGCAATCTGCCAGCCGAAGCGGGCAGGTGAGTTTTTTGCCAGGGAAAAGGGCCGTAGTTTGTGTTCGGGGCCTGTGGCTGGGAGTGGCTGCTGGCTCCTGAAAATCACGATACGCAGGATGGTTCCCGATGAAAGGTGGCACCAGTGCCAAGTAAGGCTGGTATGATAGAGCAAGTGGCTCCTGCAATCTGCCACCAGAAGTGGGCAGGTCAGTTTTTACTTCCAGGGAAAAGGGCCGTAGTTTGTGTTCGGGGGCCTGTGCTGGGAGGCGGCTGGCTCCGAAAATCACGATACGCAGGATGGTTCCCAGATCCAAGGTGGCACCATGCCCGAGTCGGCTGGCATTGATAGAGCAAGTGGCTCCTGCCATCAGCCCAGAAGCGGGGCGGGTGAGTTTTGTTTGCCAGGGAAAAGGGCCGTGGTTTGTGTTCGGGGGCCTGTGGCTGGGAGTGGCCGGCTGGCTCCTGAAAATCCACCTCGCGCAGGATGATTCCCAGACCCAAGGGGGCACCAGTACCGAGTCGGGCTGGTTTGATAAAGCCAAGTGGCTCCTGCAATCTGCCAGCCAGAAGTGGGGCGGGTGAGTTTTGTTTGCCAGGGAAAAGGCCGTGGTTTGTGTTTGGGGGCCTGTGGC
>NW_026993321.1:0-15713 GCF_028769735.1 Zonotrichia leucophrys gambelii
CTTATCCCTCATTTCAGTAAAAAAAACTACCTCATTGTTTAAAAAAAAAGGGGGGGGAATGTACGGTGGGGCCGGCGTTGGGAAGACCCGGGATGTTAGGGGAAGGGGGGGGGGCCCCCTCCCCCCTTAATAAGAAAATTAACGGGGGAAAGTACCCGCTGAACCAGATGCCTAACTTTCCACTTGCCCATAACTTTCCCCTTTCCTCAAACCCCATAGATGGAAAGGGACAGCCCCCCCCCTGACGTAGAACCCCTTAGAAAATAAAACCCCATGAGAAGAAAAATAAAGGCCTTTGACCCCCCCCCAGTTGGGCCCGCATTTTTCTTACCCACCCCCCCTGGGGAAGGGCGCCTTTGCTGTCTCCGCCCCGGGCCCCTCCCCTTGTATCGAAGGCAAACACTGGCCCCGGGCTAAGGCGGGCCCCTCTAAACCGGGTTATTTTTTTTCCCCCTGGGTGTATTTTTGGGGTTTTTCCCCTTGGGGGGATAGACTGGTCATCTTTTAAAACCCCGGGCCCATCGGAACGGGAAAACTGGAGCTGTTTTCCCCCTGGTTTGGAAAAAAAATGAATTTAGCAAAATGTTTTATTATATTTTTAGTTAGGGTTTTGTGTGTTTGGTTTGAAAAAATTTAATTTTGTAGCCGTTGATATTTTTTTTTTTTGGTTTTTTGTGTCCCCCTAAAAATTTTTTTTAAAACCAAATAAACATTAACCAGGGAGGGAAAAGGGGGGGGACAAACCCGGTTTTGGGATACCCATACAATAAGACAAGTAGAAGATTTTTTTTTGCTCGTGAACAAGGAAGTATTACAAGGGTCCGTGTTTGGCGAAGGGCCGTTTTGGAGATTTTTTAAAAAATTGCTTGTGTTAAAAAAAAAACCCCCAGTGTTTTTTTTTGGGGTTTGGGGGTTTTTGGGGGGACGCTAGCCCGGGGGGGCCCCCCGGGCCCTTCAATAAAGCGCCGCACAAAACTTATCCGATTTTTGCCCCCTTTATCTTTTCGGGCAACATTTTGGGGGCGACCGCGGCAGGACTCCGAGGTTGGGGGGGGTTTCCCGGGGTCTCGAACCCCAAAAAGCCGGGGGCCCGACATTTCCGGAGGAGTCATCGGGCTCCCCGACCCCCCGGCCTGTCGGAGACTGCAAAGGGGTCCCCCCGAAGGCCTTTATTTTGGGAAAAAAGGGGAAAAATTTTGGGTTTTGGGTTTGGGGGTTAATGGAAAAAAAAGGCCGGGCCCGGCCATAAGATTTGGGGGTACGCAGGCCCCGGAATTCGCCTCCTTTTGTTTTTTTTTTTTTGGGGGAAGGGGCGGCGAAAATTTTTTGGGGGTTTTTTTGGGATTAAAGGGGAAAAAAAAAAAAAAAAAAAAAAAATTAAAAAGGGCGTAAAAGTTTTTTAAAACTTTAAAATTTTGGGTGCGGGCCAAGGAAAAATACCTGGAAATACCCAGGGGGTTTTTGATTTTGAAAAGGTGGAAAGGTAAAAGGTTTTCTCAAGAGTTAGAAAAAGAGCAAAATGATAATTATTGTAACCTTGGTGGCCTGAATATAGATTGGGAAGGGGGGGGGGCCCCGTGAATGGTACGGGGGAAAATTTGGGGATAAGGGAATCTTTGATGCATTTTTTAAGGGGGAATGAAAAAAGGATAAAAATAGCTTTTTTAGATTTGTTTTTCTTTTTAAATATCGGAAAGAAGAATAAAAAAAGGGGAGTTATTTTTTTGTTTTACAGATGAAATGAGGCGGGTGTTTAGATGAGAGAAAAAAGGAGCGTGTTTTGTACCCCCCCCCGGGTTTGGGGAAAAGGGGGAAGGGGGGTTTTTTTCCATTGTTAGCACCCCCGGGGGGGCCCGGTTTTGTTCCAAATGTCCCTTTTGCCCCCCCTGCTGACAAAACAAAAAAAAAGGGCATCTGTGAAGTGAAAAGTGATACGAAAAAAATGAAAGTAAAAAAGGGGACTCCGTTAGCAGAGCGGACTCGCCAAGGAAGGAAGGGGCAGAAGGGCCACATTTTTTTTTGCCGAAAAAGGGAACGTGGGACCACTTTAGAAAGGATACTCAAAAAAGGGCCTTTTTTCCAGGGGATTGGGGAATATGGAAAAAACGGCTGTAATTACCGGGAGGGTCCCCCCAAAGGGGACAAGGGTGGTTTTAAAAAAAGGGAAAAAAATAAAATCCCCGGGGGGGAAAGATTTACAGGGTTTTTGGATACTATAATAGATTTTTTCAAAAAGGAGATGGTTATTTTAAAAAAATGGGAAAAAAAAGGCTCGGAGGAAAAATTGGGGTTTTTACAACTAAATGAAAAAGTTGTTTAATTGGGCCCAAAATGAGAAAACCCCCCCTGGGATCCCAAAAAATACGGGGGGGAAAAAGGGCTGTAAAACGTATCGGGAAAATTTTTTGGGGGGAAGGGGAATTTTAAAAAAAAAAAATACCTAAGACTAGGGAAATTTGGGGGAAGTTTTTTTTTGGGAAACAGGGGCAAGAATGGTTTTCCTCTGCCTTTTGGAACGGTTAAAAGACCGGGGCCCGGGAAATTTCTAAAGAAAAAAAACTAAAAAAAATGAGAAGATCAATCAGGGAAAAAACATTGGGCATTATTGTTTTTTAGGGGGAATACAAGGGATATTAGGAAAAAATTTCAAAAATGGGGAAAGGGGGGGGTACTGGGAAATTTTTGGGAAAAAAGCTGGGGGTAGCATGGAAGGTATACAATAACAGGGAAAAGGAAACTGCAAAAAGGGCAAAAAACAGTATTTTTTGGGGGGGAATGCAACGACAGGGGCAGGGGAAAAAATTTATTAGGGACAGGTCGGGGAGAAACTAATGGGACAAGGGAGGGGATGAGAGGTCGGGGGGGGTTTGGGTTTTCACCCCCCAAAAGGGGGGGTTGGTTTCCCAAAACCCTGTGCAAATTTTTTTCGACAGTTGGGGGACTGGAAAAATGAATGCCCGGTTTTTTGGGGGGGGAAAAAGGGGTTAGTTGGGGGAAAAAAACAGTGGGAAGAAATTTTCGGGGGACCCCAAAAAAGGCAGCTCAACACTAGTTTTGGGGAAAAATTTTTAAAACAAAGCTGACTGACAAAACGTGAGGGGAGTTTTAGAATAATGGGGAAAGGGGGGGGAATTTTTGGTAGACACTGGGGCACATATTCTTTTTTTAAAGATTATTAGGGCCCCTTTTTTTGACACAACTGTACAGGTGGGGGGGGCAACAGGGGAAATTGAGGGAAAAAAACCCTTTTTTCAAACCCTTTAAAACTTAGGTTCGGGGAAAGGGTTTTTGGGGGAAACAATTTTTTTTTCATGCCAAAAATTTCCCCACACCCCCCTTTTTTGGGAGAGAAACCCATTTTTCCCCCCCTTTAAAGTGAAAATAATATTTGAAGGGGGGAAGGGGGGAAAAGGAGATTTCCCCCGGAACAAATACAGGGAAATTTTTGTGATTTAAAGGGGAAATAGAGCCTCTCCTATTCCAGAAGGGAAATTTTTGGGGGGCTGTGTACCCCGGGGGTGGGAGTCGGGGTCCCCGGGAAATCTAAAGTCCCCAGCCAGTAAAAGTGGAACTTAAAAAAGGGGGCCCACCAGTGAGGGTTTAAAGCAATACCCCTTGAAGCTTGAGGCAAGGAGGGGGAGTAGCCCCGTTAATTAAACAATTTTTGGTTCAAGGAATATTAAGGAAAATGAACGGAGTTAAATACCCAAATTTTTTCCCCGTGAAAAAGCCTAATGGTAAAATCGTTTGGTACAGGATTTGAGAGCTATTAATGAAATAGTAAAGGACATACATCCAGTTGTTGCTAATCCTTACACATTGTTAACATCTGTATCGGAGGAGTTTAAATGGTTTTCTGTGATTGATCTTAAAGATGCTTTCTTCTGCATCCCACTGGCAGTAGAGAGTAGGAAATATTTTGCCTTCGAGTGGGAGAGTCCTGATTCTGGGAGAAAGAGGCAGCTTACGTGGACCAGACTGCCACAAGGGTTTAAGCTCAGCCCCACTATTTTTGGAAATCAACTGGCCAAGGCTGGAGGAATGGAAGATAACCCAGGTAACAATATCTCCATCCTTGTATGTAGTCCTGCAGTACGTGGACGACATTTTTCTGGCCACTAAGGAAAGGGACATGTGTGTGGAATTAACAATTAAATTACTTAATATGCTTGGCCAAGCAGGGTATAAGGTCTCTAAGGAAAAAGCTCAATTGATCAAAAATAGTGTTATTTATCTCGGTTGTGAGATCACACAAGGGCAGAGACGTTTGGGAGTTAACCGAATAGAGGCAATATGTGCTATTCCTTTGCCTCGTAACCATCAAGAATTGAGATCTTTTCTAGGAATGGTGGGATGGTGTCGACTGTGGATCATGAACTTTAGTCTCCTAGCCAAGCCACTGTATGAGGCCTTGAAGCAGCATCGGTTGGAATGGACGACACAACAAAAGAAGGCCTTCCAGGAATTGAAGCAGGCACTAAAGGAGGCCCCAGCCCTAGGACTCCCTGACCTGACCAAGGAATTCCAGTTATATGTAAATGAAAGGCAAAAACTGGCATTGGGAGTCCTCACCCAGAAGGTGGGATCATGGAAGAGGCCAGTAGGATACTTCTCTAAACAACTGGATTTGGTAAGTTCCGAGTGGCCCTCGTGTTTACGAGCTGTGGCAGCAACAATAATCCTTATTCAGGAGGCCCGGAAATTGACTTTGGGGGCAAAAATGAAAGTGTTTGTTCCCATATGGTCATGGCTGTTTTGGAGCAAAAGGGGGGTCACTGGCTATCATCAAGTCGAATGTTGCAATACCAGGCTATCCTGAGAGAACAGGATGATATTGAAATAAAGACTACTAACCATGTTAATCCAGCAGAGTTTTTACGCAGTGACCAGGAGGCTGGGGGACTAGTGCACGATTGCGTGGAGGTAATTGAACAAGTGTATGCCAGCAGACCCGACCTAAAAGATGAACCATTGGAAGACCCTGAATGGGAACTATACACTGATGGATCCAGTTTTGTTGAGAATGGGACTCGCTATGCTGGGTATGCAGTGGTAACATCGGATCAGGTAATAGAAGCAAAGGCTTTGTTACCTGGAACTTCAGCCCAGAAGGCAGAGGTGATTGAACTCACCAGAGCTCTGTACTTGAGCAAGGACAAAAGGGTTAATATCTGGACAGATTCTAAATATGCCTTTGGTGTGGTTCATGTGCATGGGGCGTTATGGAAAGAAAGGGGCTTTTGAATTCACAGGGAACCAAATCACAGCACCGGGAGGAAGTGCTACAGCTACTGGATGCGGTACATAGTCCCAAAGCAGTTGCAGTAATGCATGTTAGAGGACATCAGAATGCAGAAGGAGAAGTTTACAGAGGAAATCGATTTGCTGATGTTACAGCACGGCAAGTGGCACGGGAAGTATGGACTCAAATGGCATTGGTACCGGTAAGAACAAATCCGGCTACCCCATACCTGAATCAGGAGCCCAAATATTCAATAGAAGATGGAAAACTAATAAACTTGCTAGGGGCACAGAGGAATCAGCTGGGTGGTATGTTACGCCGATGGGACAAATAGTGGTACCGACTCGCATAATGAAATTTATTTTGGAATCAGAACATAATAAATGCCATTGGGGGCAGAAGCATTGTAAAATTTTTAAAGAATGAGATAATCTCTAATCAGATGTTAACAATGGCAAAAAGAGTTAATGCAATGTGCCCAGTATGTTTGAAAAATAATCCAGTAGTTAGGAGACAAATACAAATGGGAAAGTTGGAAATTGGGCCACAACCAGGAGATTATTGGCAAGTTGATTTTTCTGAATTGCCTAGGGCACAGGGATACAGATACTTGTTAGTGTACGTATGTACGTTTTCAGGGTGGCCAGAAGCTTTTCCGTGTAGAACTAATCAGGCTAAGGAGGTGGTAAAAACCTTGTTAAAAGAAATAATACCAAGATTTGGAGTACCCTTAGGATTGTCGTCAGATAGGAGTCCACATTTTATAGCCGGAGTAGTGCAGGAATTAGCACGGATGTTAGATATAACCTGGAATTTGCATACTCCCTGGAGACCTCAGTCTAGTGGGCAGGTGGAAAGAATGAATCACACTCTGAAAGGACAAATCAAAAGGATTTGCCAGGAAGCTAAACTGCACTGGCCTCAGGCTTTGCCTTTGGCCCTACTCAGGATTCGAATTAAACCGAGGGAAAAGGCAGGCGTAAGTCCGTATGAGATACTATATGGCAAACCATATCATGCAACTGTATTAAAAGGGGAAGTACATGTGAGTGGGGATCAGGCAATTGCAGAATATGTTATGTCACTTAATAAAATCTTGAATTCTTTAAGAAATACGTTACAGTGGAATAAACCGCTCACGCTGGAGAACTCTGTCCACGACATCCAGCCTGGGGACCAAGTGTACATCAAGAAGTGGATTACGGATCTGCTACGGGAATCATGGAGCGGACCCCACCAGGTGATGATGACGACCTACACGGCGGTGAAGGTCCAGGGGATGGACGCTTGGATCCATTACACCAGGGTAAAGAAGGCACCGTTCCAATGGGAAACCCAGATAGTGTCTCCAACCCGGATGATCTTCCGCGCAAAGCCGCCTTCTTAATTATATTGCTGCTAGTAATCATGAGACTGGTACCCGTTCAAGGGTCTATTTTAGTACAGGCTAAAGAAACAAAGGTTACAGCCATGGAAGGGATGGATGTTCAATTAACTTGTGTTATGTTTCACAGCCAGAAAGTTGAGGCCAGTGAAGTTATTGCAATATGGCAACGGGGGGCTGAAAGAAGCCGAGGCAAGACAGAAGTCGGTTGGGATCAGGATAAACAACAAGGAAACACGGTACTGAATCTTACTAAGGTAACCACAAACTATACGGGAGAATATACATGTTTGGTCAAAATACGGGATAGTTTTGATTACAAAAGAGTGAGTATGAGTGTTTTGCCATAGACAAGGGATCGTGCTGAGAGGAAGCAAAATAGGGAACTGACCTGAGACAGAGTAGAGGACGGGACGAGCTGGTAGGAGAAGGGAGGCAAAAGTTGTAGGTAGTTGAATGTCACTAATCTTAGAATAGAGAATGCATAGTAGAGGCATGACAGAATGATGTCATCCTCACAGGGACACGGTGGAAGGAGAAGACGGGAGGCTAATGATACAATAGAACGAAATGCTGAGCAGGAAAACCTAGTGGTAAGATTAATTAGAGATTTTGGGATCATGCAGAACGTGACTAAAATAACAGCTTGTCTGCCATTACCACAGGCTGCAGGTGAACCAATTCCCTGGGGAATAATACCAGTAACCAAAATGCCTGAATCATTCAAGAATGTTTCATGGTTTTGCCAGTCAGTTCCTAAACAAGTAGAGGTATAGAGGGATTTGTGCATGACCATTCGGGCTATGACTAAAGAAGAATGTGAAATGAAACCAAATCATTTTAGTTAGATTCAAAATACCAGGAAGTGTTTGATTGCAACCCCAGTAGATGAGCCATGCAATACAGTACGAATAAGAACAAAATCCCAACGAAATGAGATGAGTTGTCAGAATATCACACAGAATTTTGATACCTGGAAAAGTTAGAAGACATTGTGGGGACCCAGTGTTTTGGAACACTATAGTTACCTTGGGGAAGTACAATGGTGCATCCAATGGTCAAGAGTAAAGAATCAGTCATATTATAAGGCCATCATCACGTCTACATCTTCCCGAGAGTTCAGACCGCAGAAAGAAGATTAGAATTGTACTGAAGTTTTTACATGTGATACACCGGAAGACCGAATTGGATTGGTACCGGTGAAAATGGCATTAAAATGGAGATGTGAGTGTAGGGAGTATAATCATACAGTTAGCAGAGACTCCATAGATGGACCTATAGATTGCAGATATACTACAGTGCACAGTCCTAGAAATCTAGTCTAGGTGTTGGGACACGGACAGTGGACCACACATTTATCTTTAGATAGATCAGTAACACAAATTACCCTAGGGGTTCCCACATTGTGTCCATACTAGAAGCAGAATAGATTAATTCAAAAGAAAAGACTCAAAAAGAGAGAAGAATCCCTAGAAGAGCAGTGGCATGAACCTGGCACAGGAGTACAATTTGAGTAGATATTAGAGTCATTATTCCCTCCGATAGCAACATATCGAAATAGAGAAATGCTCAACAACTTGTTAGGACAGACAGAAAGATTGGCAGCAGCTACTAAGAAGAGATTTAAAGACCTAAATTTGCAATTGCAAGCTACATCAAGAATGACCTTACAAAACAGAATGGCATTGGATTTGCTACTGTTAAAAGAACATGGAGTTTGTGGTTACCTGAGTAAGAGAATAGATCATTGCTGTGTACACATTCCAAATGTTACACTTGAAGTAGAGAAAGATATTTCCCAATTGGCAGAAGTGGAAACAAAAACCAAGGAAATTGAAAGAGAAGCACAGCATAATTGGATAAGAGCAGTATTTGATTCTTTGGGGCTTCACCTGTCTGGCTGGATTACTTCCGTTATACAGTATGTACTAATGCTTTTAGTATTTTTAGTGACTATATAGATTGTATATAGATGTCTTTTAGGTGTGATTGAAAAAGAAAGGAAGCGATCTATCCAGTTGCTGAAGGTGATGACCCATGGGCGGCAGAACGAAGAACATCCCCCACCTTGCTATGAAGATGTTACTGTCAATACCGTTAGTTGAGCATCCTTGCAGCAAGACTGAAAGATGCTCAAAAGGGGAGAAATGTTGGAAAAGAAATGAAATTTAGCAAAATGTTTTATTATAGTTTAGTTATGAGTTTTGTGTGAATTGGTTTGTAAAAATAATTTTGTAGCCGTTGATATTATGTGATTGAGTTTTGTGTAACCCTGGCAAGTAGCTTTAGAAACCTAATAAACATTAAGCCAGGGTAGGAGAGTAAGAAGACTAACCGGTTTGGGGATAGCATACAATAAGACAAGTAGAAGATTTATGATTTTGCTCGTGAACTAAGGAATGTATTACAAGGGTCCGTAGTTTGGCGAAGGGCCACTGTTTCTTGGAGACTTTGTTATGAATTGCTTGTGTATAAAAAGAAAACACCCATGTGTGAATTTTGGGGTTCTGGTTTTGGGGACGCTAGTCCGCAGGCCCCCGGGCCCTTCAATAAAGCGCCGCACAAAACTTATCCGAGTTTTGTGTCCTTTATCATTCGGGCAACACTGGTGGCTTCTTTCAGTTCACGCACCCGTCGTGCCAGAACAGCGGTAGGTTTCCTATCCCACCTTCTCATGTTTTCCCCACAATCACGCAGGTAAAACCACAGCTCAGCTCGTGGGGTGTATCTTCTCTCACCATCTGGGAAACGTCTGCCTTGGATGCCAGAACCTCGGATCTGTACTGCTGAAATTTGGAGAAGGTCTTCTTTAATCTCCTCTGTAAGCTTCTTATGGTTCTCCTCTATCTTATCCTCTAAGTTCTGCAGACGTGTTTCTACCGCTGCGATTCTGGCATGTGTCGGGCCATGTACAGCATCTGCATATGCTCGGAGCTTCCTTGCCATGTCAAGCACAGACTCACCCCTCTCATTCCTCTTCATGATGGCAAAGGCAGAAGCATATTCATGTGGCCTAAGTTGTACGAGTTTTCACCACATCACAGATGTGCATGGTACTAAGTCTGGGTTCCTAGTTGTTACATCATCTGAGAAGATAATCTCTGCCACGGCCATTTCTCTCAGGCGTTGGATCCCTTGCTCTATGGTCTTCCACTGGGTTTGCTGCATATAGAGAGCATCTGCACACAGGTATCCTTCTGCTACACTTCTTAGGACCCGTTCCCAGAGGCTGTGAGAGTTAGCCCCCCTCATCATTCCTTGGTCTATGACAGGATCCTGTGACAGGGATCCCAAATGCCTGGCTTCAGTGCCATCCAAAACGGTAGCCTCGCCTGCAGCATCCCAGAGGGGGACCAGCCAACTAATGATAGATTCATCAGACTTTCGAGTGTAATCCTTCCGTAGGCCACGAAGGTCCTTCAGGGAAAAGGACTCAATATTGGCATCTGATCTTGCACCTGCTGCTTTGACTCCTGACTTTACATCAGGAGGCACTGAGGTTCCTTCTCCTTCATCATCATCATCATCATCATCATCATTGTCCACTGGTCGATTGCTCTTGTCCGTGCATTTCCCACCTCTAGTGCTGGTAGCAACAGCCATGGGTTTAGCTGCTGGCTTCAAGCCTGGAGTGTTAGCTGCAGCCTGAGTCACCGGGACAGTTGCTGATTTATCTCCCTGCCCCCTGCCTCTGTCTGCTGCCCTAGAGTATCTAGCAGTGTGCGATAAGCATATGCCAGGGCCCAGCTCACTGCAATGACCTTCCTCTCCTTAGGCTCATCCTGGTACTTCTCTTTCAGATATTTCCACACCTCAGCTGGGTTCTGAATTTGTTCATGGGGAAAATCCCAAACTATAGGATCAGAGAATTCCTTCGGGATTTGGCCCATATCCTCCTATTTCCCACACCACTTAGGATTTTCCACACCTGGATCTACTCCTGAGTCAGGGGCCTCATCAGCCCATCTAGAAATCTCAGCCTTCATTCTAGAGAAGCAGCAGGCTGTATAGAGGAAGGTTACCAGATTGAATACCAGGAAGATGGTTTCTTTAACATTCAGGGGAAATTGAACATCCTTCACTAGTGATGCAACTGATTCATAGGAGAAGGAGGAAAGCAGAGGCTGAAAAACCTCATTCCCTCCTGCTCCTCCTGCAACAAACTGGATGCATAACCATAGCCATGAACCAGTCATACCTGGAGCAGACCCTAGCATGTTTATAAACTTCTTGCACTTTATTGCTACCAAACCCAGCAGGATAGCTATTCTGGTCACAGCCCATCTGATGTAAAAACTACATATTAGGGGCAATACTAAAGCTATTTCTGGATAAGAAAATAAACCTAGGGACCAGAGAGGTATTAAAATCTCAAAAAACCCTAGGGACCAGAAATGCATGCAAACCTTCACCCCAATAGACATTATGAATCCAAAAAGCATGGCTATTAGCTGATTTAAACGAACACAGAGTAATAGCAGTGAAAATGCAGTCAAAACAGGGTTTTTCCACTCTCTCTCTCGCCTCACGTTTGGGTGCCAAAGATTTGTCCTGGTTTTGGCAAATTTGTTAAAGAATCTGCAAAGGAGGGCCCCTCCAGAAAGTGAGACCTACACGGCCCCTCCCCCCAACCGATGTGGGAAAAAATTCCTCGGAGAGAGGTGGAAAGAACCTGTTTATTTGACTGGTCCAGCACCCCCCAGCACACAAAATGAACAATACCCGATGACACCACTTGAGAAAGATGACAAAGTCAGAAAGTATCTTTCGGGGGGGGTGGTTGCTCTGTTCTCAGTCCCTCCGGCGCTGGGGCAGCTGCTGCAGCCGAACCTTTGGTGTTCCTGGGTCCCAGTCCGAAGCAGGTTCGAGATGGTCACAGAAACAGGAGAGGAGAAATGGTCCAGGAAGGAATATGGACTGTTTAGTGTGGAGAGCCTGGTTCAAGCATGGCTTAAAGAAAGAGGCCATGAAGGTATTCAGCTAAGGGAAAAAGCAGCCTTTCCCAGGCTTGATTCTGTAAATAATTAAGGTTCTCAGCCACCTTTTATATAAACAAGATTCTCAGACCGTTCTCTCAAAAACAGGCAGATATCCTGTCCTTGGCTGCTCTGGGAACAGATGGCCGTTCTGAGAACAGATATAAAGGTTTTGAGAACTTTTCATATCATGGTGAGAACACTGATCTTGGTTTCAATAAACTAACTTCAGGTATTGTAAACAAAAGGAGGAGCTGAAGTTTTCTCTACAGCCTATCGGGAGCTCAGGTTTTGCAATATGCATGAAGAGAATTAGCACTGTTATAAAAGGTGTCGAATTTGATCAATAAACTGGAGTCGATGCTGAACCAACAAAGGTGGGTCTTCTCCCTCCACTTCAATAGTTTAGCTAATGAGCAGAGGTGAAAGCAGAGCAGAAGCAAGAGCAGAAAAAGAGAGCAAGCAAAAGCAGCAAGCAAGCCAGAAGTGAAAAAACAGCCTTATGAACCGCTTGTCTCTGTGTCCCTGATAAGAGAAACCCAAACAAAACTTCCACTCTTCAGAGCCGGTCTTAAAGGCCCAGAACAGGTGAATGGAGATACAAGAATCATAACGTCACCCCAGGACAATCGCACAGCCCAGGACGGCCCCTGGCTGCAGGACAACCCTGCTTCAACATCATCCTACCGGAGATGCAGTGGGGGGATCTCCTTTCTCTTCCCTCCGGCACGGAGGCAAATCCCATCCTCTCCTTGTCTTTCCTCCCCCAGACAAGAAGCTGAGGATGGAGACCAGGGAGGAAAAATCACGACGGAAGAACCTGGAGGAAGAGGCTGTTATGAGTGACTCTAGAGCACAGGAATCCAACGGGGAGGAAAATCCCCAGAGAGCCCACAGGAGGAGGGGCTCCAAACCCAGCCCAGTGAGCTCTGAGAAGGAAAGACCCTCCCTGAGCCAGGAAGGTGGACAGAGCTCAAGCCAGGGCTCAGAGCTGGTGGTCCATGAGCAGCTTCATGATGGGGAGAATCCCCACAAGTGCTTGGAGTGTGGGAAGAGCTGCAGGCAGAGCAGCACCCTGATCAGCCACCAGCTGATCCACGCCAGGGAATGGGCTTACGAGTGTGGGGAGTGTGGGAAGGGCTTTAGCTACAGTTCAGAACTTGTCAGGCACCAGTGCATCCACACTAGGGAGATGCCCCTAGAGTGTCCCCAGTGGGGGAAGGGCTTCTCAGACTACTCGTTCTTTACCCGCCACCAAAGGAGGCACTGGTAAGGGAAGCCCTGCGAGAGCCCTGATTGCAGGTAGAGCTTCATGCACTGCTCAATCTCCATCCCCATCAGAGGACCCACATTTGTCAGAGCCCTGGTGACCCACATTCCTTGGGTCACACAGTGAGGAGTGATTTGTGTTCCTTTTTCTTTGCCTCTCATTATCTTTTTATGTATCTCCCTCCTTTCAAAAATCGACTCAATTCATCAAAGGCACCTAAAGCCTTGCACTTTACTTGTGTTTTGAGGGAATCTTGGATTCTGGAAGATATCTGGAGGATATTGGGGGGTTGGGGGTGTTGGTTTGGTTGTCTTTATTTCTTGGCACTCCAAAAGAAAAGAGGGATTGATCTGTCTGCTCAAAACCGCTCAACGCCACTGAAAACTACTCAATCCCACCCCAAAATTACGCAATTCCAGGCCCCTTGGGTGAAATGGGGTTGGAAGGAGATTGGGCAAAGTGGGATGCAAATCAGGAGGGGTGAAATCGCCATGGGTGGGGCAGGATGGGTGGGATTGGGTTTGGGAGGTGTGAAATGGGGGAAATACAGCTTGGGAAGGGGGTCATGATGTCCAGGAGAGGTGTGATGGGTTGGGGTTTGGATTGTGGAGGTGGGTTGAGGTCTGGAATGAGACAACCAAAATTTGGGAATGACGATGGCAGGGAAGCCATTACTGAGGGAGTTTTTGGATATTCCCTGTTCATGAAGAGATGCTGGGGTATCTCATGTTTCTGAGGCAGTTTGGGGCACTACTCAGTCTTGGAGGGTTTCCTGAAAGCAGCTCCTGGAGCCCAATTGCTAGGGGGTGGTTGCCATGGGCATGAGCTCAGGCTGTAGCAGAGTCTGTTGCCTTGGTGCTGAAGAGCAGAGAAATGATGAATGGGCCCCAGACAACTCGAGTGTTGTTTGGAGACCTGGGGAGCTTACTGGGCAGAGGTCAACAGCAATGCCCTGGAGAGATGCACCTTAGGTTCTGGGAGTTCCCACAGCTCGGGTGAGGAAAGAAACTTCCCCCCTGGTGCTCTGCAGCAATATGGTAATTTGTCCCTTCTTTCATCCCTGTTGGCCCTTGGCCCTTTTTCCCTTATGTGTTCATGTTTGGTGAGTTCTCCTTCCCTATTAAACCCATTGGTTTATGTTTCCGGCTATCCACTCTAGCATTCCTATTGGTCCCTGCTCTGTGTACCATCCCTGAGCCCTCAGACCATTGGGGTCCCTGATGCTCTTCTCCACCCCCTCTTTTCCTGTATTTATAACCTAAACCCTCCTTTGTCTTTGATCCCTGGACCCCCTTTAGAGTTGCCTGAAATAAAGTATGTGGGAACTCCATGCTTGGACCCTCCCGTGTCTCCACTGCCGAGCTGCTCTGTGTGTGTGTGTTTGTGTGTCTGTGTCTATGTGTGTGACTGGTGTGTCTGTCTGTGTGTCTGTGTGTGTCTCTCTGTGCTGGGGCTCTCGTGGCTCCTGCGTGTTCGTCCCAAGATGCTCTCAGGGAAGGTTGCATCCACCCCCAACCACTGCAGACCACAACACTGTTGCCCCGAAACAGGGACCTTTTTTTGTACCCATGAGAGCATCCCAGCATGGCTGCAATCTAAGTCACCTTCAGGTCATCCACTACCTGTAAGTCAACCTCTGAGTTTTATCAGGGCACACTGAGGGGAGAGACCTGCAACCCTCCCAGAGTCACAGACTGGAGGATCGCTCTCCTCGACGACCCCCCACAAGATCCTTTGTTGACCCCCGTTGGGTGGGTATGTTGTGGTCAGGGTCACCATTTTCTTTTGTTTCTCATTTTAAATCTTGTTGGTGAAAATATGGCAGAATGGGCACAAAATCCTTTCTGCAGCAGGAGATTATTTTTCCAAGTTGCATTAACCCTTTTGCTTGGGGAATTAGTTTTTCAAAAGGGAATTTGAAAGCTTTGGTTCATTTTCTTTTCAAATATTTTATGTTACAAGGGAATCAGTTCTATGGCTGGGATTTGGGGGTATGGTTGGCATCAAGTTGTTTATAAATGGAGGGAATATTAAAAGTATGAAAGTTTTATCCTCTTTTTTCTTCCATTTATAGCGAAAGTTTTTCTTCTTTTTTGTTCTATTCAGCTAAAAAATCAGGGGAAACTTCCGGGAAAAGTTTTGGGCCCCAGTTCAAAACCCCTTCCCCTTCATCTTCTCCCTGAGCCCCTAAACCCTCTTCCCTGCCTGAGGAGCAATCAACCGCAGATGTCACTATCCAGCACAAGGTTTATGCCATCTCCCTGATGCCTCCCGATCTCCTCTCTCCCCTTACTGACGTCACTGGCCATGCAGCTCTGGACCTTCCCCCCAACCTTTTTCCTCTGCCTGCAATACCCTCTTTCGCTCCCTCAGTTGCTGTTACCCTGCAAAGTTTGGGGCCGGCAACGTTTCTAGCCCTGCTATTTTGTCCTCTCCTGATCCAAGTTTTCCCACCCCCACAAGCAAAAATGGTTACTTTCCTGCCTCTCCCCTTGCCCTTTCCCGCTCCGCCATCATTTGGGGTCCTCCCCTGCAATGCATTCCCCTCCACCCATCACTCAATCGCTGTCCCTGTATTGAGATCCCCTTTTTCCATCAGTACCAAACCCCTTTCCCGATGCGGGCTCTGCCCTTTTCCCCCTTTTGGTCTCCACCTTCTCCACCGTAGCCTCCCCCCCTGGCAGCCATGACACTTCTAGCTCCCACATCACCCGGAGCTGGAAGGGGACATGATGGTGACAGGAAGGCACCACCTTGGCCCGCAGCAGCCCACCACATGGGGGTGCACTGGTTATCCAGAGCACCGCTCCTCTACCCGCAGGCCCTCCCCTCAGCAGAAGA
>NW_026993322.1:0-15708 GCF_028769735.1 Zonotrichia leucophrys gambelii
AAACCAGCCCGACTCGGCACTGGTGCCACCTTTCATCTGGGAACCATCTTTCGCGGCATGGATTTTCAGGAGCCAGCCGTCCACTCCCAGCCACAGGCCTCCAAACACAAACTACGGCCCTTTTCCCTGGGAGTAAAACTGACCCTCCATCTTCTTGCCGGCAGATTGCCGGAGCCACTTCGTACTATCAAACCAGCCCGACTCGGCACTGGTGCCCCCATGGGTCTGGGAACCATCAAGCGCAGCCTGCATTTTAAGCACCCAGCCGGCCATTCGCAGCAACAGGCCCCTGAAAACAAACCACGGCCCTTTTCCCTGGCAAACAAAACTCACCCACCCCGCTTCTGGCTGGCAGATTGCAGGAGACACTTGGCTCTATCAAACTATCCCAAATCGGCACTGGTGCCCCGTTGGGTCTGAGAACCATCCTGCGCGGCAGGGATTTTAAGCATCCAGCCGGCCATTCCCTGCCACAGGCCCCTAAACACAAACTACGGCCCTTTTCCTTGGAACTAAGACTGACTTGCCCATCTTCTGGCTGGCAGATTGCAGGAGCCACTTGGCTCTATCAAACCAGCCGACCTTGGCACTGGTGCCGCCTTTCATCTGGGAACCATCTTGCGTATCGTGGATTTTCAGGAGCCAGCTGGCCACTGCCAGCCACAGGCCCCCAACACTAACCACGGCCCTTTTCCCTGGCAAAAAAAACTCACCCGCCCCGCTCCTGGCTGGCAGATTGCAGGAGCCACTTGGCTTTATCAAACCAGCCCGACTCGGCACTGGTGCCCCCTTGGGTCTGGAAACCATCCTGCGCGGCGTGGATTTTAAGGAGGCAGCCGGACATTCCAGGCCACAGGCCCCTGAAAAAAAACCACGGCCCTTTTCCCTGGCAAACAAAACTCACCCACCCCGCTTTTGGCTGGCAGATTGCAGGAGCCACATGGCGCTATCAAACCAGCCTGACTTGGCACTGGTGCCACCTGTCATCTGGGAACCATCCTGCGTATCGTGGATTTTCAGGAGCCAGCCTGTAACTCCCAGCCACAGTCCCCCAAACAAACACTAGGCCCTTTTCCCTGGAAGTAAAACTGAATTGCCCATCTTCTGGCTGGCAGCTTGCAGGAGCCACTTTGTACTATCAAACCAGCCCGACTCGGCACTGGTGCCACCTTTCATCTGGGAACCATCTTGCGTATCGTGGATTTTCAGGAGCCGGCTGGCCACTGCCAGCCACAGGCCCCCAAACACAAACTACGGCCCTTTTCCCTGGAAGTAAAACTGACCTGCCATCTTCTGGCTGGCAGATTGCAGGAGACACTTGGCTGTATCAAACCAGCCCGCATCAGCACAGGGGCCACCTTGGGTCTGAGAACCATCTTTAACGGCTTGGATTTTCAGGAGCCAGCCGGCCACTCCCAGACACAGGCCCCCAACAAAAACCACGGCCCTTTTCCCTGGCAAAAAAAACTCACCCACCCCGCTTCTGGCTGGCAGATTGCAGGAGACACTTGGCGCTATCAAACCATCCAAAATCGGCACTGGTGTCCCCTTGGGTCTGTAAACCATCCTGCGCATCGTGGATTTTAAGCAGCCAGACGGCCATTCCCAGCCACAGGCCCCCAAACACAAACTACGGCCCTTTTCCCTGGAAGTAAAACTGACCTGCCCATCTTCTGGCTGGCAAATTGCAGGAGCCACTTGGCTCTATCAAACCAGCCCAACTCGGCACTGGTGCCACCTTTCATCTGGGAACCATCTTTCGCGGCGTGGATTTTCAGGAGCCAGCCGTCCACTCCCAGCCACAGGTCCCCAAACACAATCTACGGCCCTTTTCCCTGGAAGTAAAACTGACCTGCCATCTTCTGGCTGGCAGATTGCAGGAGCCACTTGGCTCTATCAAACCAGCCCGACTCGGCACTGGTGCCACCTTTCATCTGGGAACCATCCTCCTTATCTTGGATTTTCAGGACCCAGCCGGCCACTCCCAGCCACAGTCCCCCAAACACAAACTACGGCCCTGTCCCTGGAGGTAAAACTGACCCTCCATCTTCTTGCCGGCAGATTGCAGGAGCCACTTCGTACTATCAAACCAGCCCGACTCGGCACTGGTGCCCCCATGGGTCTGGGAACCATCAAGCGCAGCCTGCATTTTAAGCACCCAGCCGGCCATTCGCAGCAACAGGCCCCTGAAAACAAACCACGGCCCTTTTCCCTGGCAAACAAAACTCACCCGCCCCGCTTCTGGCTGGCAGATTGCAGGAGACACTTGGCTCTATCAAACACCCGAACTCGGCACTGGTGCCCCTTGGGTCTGGAACCATCCTGCGCGCAGTGATTTTAAGAGCCAGCCGGCCATTCCCAGCCACAGGCCCCTGAAACACAAACACGCCCTTTTCCCTGGAAACAAGACTCACCCGCCCACGCTTCTGGCTGGCAGATTGCAGGAGCCACTTGGCTCTATCAAACCAGCCACCTCGGCACTGGTGCCGCCTTCATCTGGGAACCATCTTGCGTATCGTGGATTTTCAGGAGCCACGGCCACTCCAAGCCACAGGCCCCCAACACAACCATGGCCCTTTTCCCTGGAAAAAAACTCACCCGCCCCGCTCCTGGCTGGCAGATTGCAGGAGCCACTTGGCTTTATCAAACCAGCCCGACTCGGCACTGGTGCCCCCTTGGGTCTGGAAACCATCCTGCGCGGCGTGGATTTTAAGGAGGCAGCGGACATTCCAGCCACGGGCCCCGAAAAAAAACACGGCCCTTTTCCCTGGCAAACAAAACTCACCCACCCCGCTTGGCTGGCAGATTGCAGGAGCCACATGGCTGCTATCAAACCAGCCTGACTAGCACTGGTCCACTGTCATCTGGGAACCATCCTGCGTATCGTGGATTTTCAGGAGCCAGCCTGTAACTCCCAGCCACAGTCCCCCAAACAAACACTAGGCCCTTTTCCCTGGAAGTAAAACTGAATTGCCCATCTTCTGGCTGGCAGCTTGCAGGAGCCACTTTGTACTATCAAACCAGCCCGACTCGGCACTGGTGCCACCTTTCATCTGGGAACCATCTTGCGTATCGTGGATTTTCAGGAGCCGGCTGGCCACTGCCAGCCACAGGCCCCCAAACACAAACTACGGCCCTTTTCCCTGGAAGTAAAACTGACCTGCCCATCTTCTGGCTGGCAGATTGCAGGAGCCACTTGGCTCTATCAAACCAGCCCGCATCGGCACAGGTGCCACCTTGGGTCTGGGAACCATCTTTAACGGCTTGGATTTTCAGGAGCCAGCCGGCCACTCCCAGCCACAGGCCCCCAACAAAAACCACGGCCCTTTTCCCTGGCAAAAAAAACTCACCCACCCCGCTTCTGGCTGGCAGATTGCAGGAGACATTTGGCTCTATCAAACCATCCCAAATCGGCACTGGTGCCCCCTTGGGTCTGGAAACCATCCTGCGCAGCGTGGATTTTAAGCAGCCAGACGGCCATTCCCAGCCACAGGCCCCCAAACACAAACTACGGCCCTTTTCCCTGGAAGTAAAACTGACCTGCCCATCTTCTGGCTGGCAAATTGCAGGAGCCACTTGGCTCATCAAACCAGCCCACTCGGCACTGGTGCCCCTTCATCTGGGAACCATCTTTCGCGGCGTGGATTTTCAGAGCCAGCCGCCACTCCAGCCACAGGCCCCAACACAACACGGCCCTTTTCCTGGAAAAAAACTACCGCCACTTCTGGCTGGCAGATTGCAGGAGCCACTTGGCTCTATCAACCACCCGACGTGGCACGGTGCCACCTTCATCTGGGAACCATCCTCTTCGGCATGGATTTATCAGGAGCCAGCCGGCCACTCCCAGCCACAGTCCCCCAAACACAAACTACGGCCCTGTCCCTGGAGGTAAAACTGACCCTCCATCTTCTTGCCGGCAGATTGCAGGAGCCACTTCGTTCTATCAAACCAGCCCGACTCGGCACTGGTGCCCCCTTGGGTCTGGGAACCATCCTGCGCAGCCTGGATTTTAAGCACCCAGCCGGCCATTCCCAGCAACAGGCCCCTGAAAACAAATCACGGCCCTTTTCCCTGGCAAACAAAACTCACCCGCCCCGCTTCTGGCTGGCAGATTGCAGGAGCCACTTGGCTCTATCAAACCAGCCCGACTCGGCACTGGTGCCCCCTTGGGTCTGGGAACCATCAAGCGCAGCGTGGATTTTAAGGAGCCAGCCGGCCATTCCAGGCCACAGGCCCCTGAAAACAAAGCACGACCCTTTTCCCTGGCAAACAAAACTCACCCGCCCCGCTTCTGGCTGGTAGATTGCAGGAGCCACATGGCTCTTTCAAACCATGCCAACTCGGCACTGGTGCCCCCTTGAGTTTGGGAACCATCCTGCGCGGCGTGGATTTTAAGGAGCCAGCCAGCAATTCCAAAGCACAGGCCCACGATAAGAAACCACGGCCCTTTTCCCTGGAAAACAAAACTCACCCGCCCCGCTTCTGGCTGGCAGAGTGCAGGAGCCCCTTGGCTCTATCAAACCAGCCCGACTCGGCACTGGTGCCCCGTTGGGTCTGGGAACCATCCTGCATGTCGTGGATTTTCAGGAGCCAGCCGGCCACTCCCAGCCACCGGGCCCCAAACACAAACTACCGCACTTTTCCCTGGAAACAAAACTAACCCACCCCGCTACTGGCTGGCAGATTGCAGGAGCCACTTGGCTCTATCAAACCAGCCCGATTCAGCACTGGTACCACATTTTATCTGGGAACCATCCTGAATGTCGAGGATTTTCAGGAGCTAGCCGGCCACTCCCAGGCTCAGGCCCCAAAACACAAACTACGGCCCTTTTCCCTCGAAAGTAAAACTGACCTTCCCATCTTCTGGCTGGCAGATTGCAGGAGCCACTTGGTTCTATCAAACCAGCCCGCGTCGGCACTGGTGCCCCCTTGGGTCTGGGAACCATCTTTAATGGCGTGGATTTTCAGGAGCCAGCCGGCCATTCCAGGCCACAGGCCCCGGGAACCAACCACAGGCCTTTTCCCTGACACACAAAACTCACCTACTCCGCTTCTGGCTGCCAGATTGCAGGAGCCACATGGCTCTATCAAACCAGCCCGACTCGGCACTGGTGCCAGCTTTCATCTGGGAACCATCCTTCGTATCGTGGATTTTCAGGAGCCAGCCGGCCACTCCCAGCCACAGGCCCCCAAACACAATCTACGGCCCTTTTCCCTGGAAGTAAAACTGACATGCCCATCTTCTGGCTGGCAGATTGCCACTGGCTCTATCAAACCACTTGGCTCTATCAAACCACCCCGACTCGCCACTGGTGCCATCATTCATCTGGGAACCATCCTGTGCGGCGTGGATTTTATGCAGCCAGCCGGCCATTCCCAGCAACAGGCCCCCGAAAACAAACCACTGCCTTTTTCCATGGCAAACAAAACTCACCCACCCCGCTACTCTCTGGCAGATTGCAGGAGCCACTTGGCTCAATCAAACCAGCCCGCTTCGGCACTGGTGCCCCCTTGGGTCTGGGAACCATCTTTAGCGGCGTGGATTTTCATGAGCCAGCCGGCCACTGCCAGCCACAGGCCCCCAACACAAACCACGGCTCTTTTCTCTGGCAAACAAAACTCACCCGCCCCGCTTCTGGCTGGCAGATTGCAGGAGCCACTTGGCTCTATCAAACCATCCCAAATCGGCACAGGTGCCCCCTTGGGCCTGGGAAACATCCTGAGCGGCATGGATTTTAAGCAGCCAGCCGGCCATTCCCAGCCACAGGCCCCCAAAACCAAACCACGGCCCTTTTCCCTGGAAGTAAAACTGAGCTGCCCATCTTCTGGCTGGCAGATTGCAGGAGCCACTTGGCTCTATGAAATCAGCCCGCGTCGGCACTGGTGCCACCTTTCATCTGGGAACCATCCTGCGCGGCGTGGATTTTAAGGAGCCAGCCGGCCACTCCCAGTCACAGGCCCCCGAACACAAACCACGGCCCTTTTCCCTGGCAAAAAGAATTCACCCGCCCCGATTCTTGCTGGCAGATTGCAGGAGCCACTTGGCTCTATCAAACCAGCCCGACTCGGCACTGGTGACACCTTACATCTGGGTACCATCTTGCGTATCGTGGATTTTCAGGAGCCAGCCGGCCACTCCCAGCCTCAGGCCCCCAAACACAAACTACGGCCCTTTTCCCTGGAAGTAAAACTGACCTGCCCAGCTTCTGGCTGGCAGATTGCAGGAGACACGTGGCACTATCACACCAGCCCGACTTGGCACTGGTGCCCCCTTGGCTCTGAGAACCATCCGGCGCGGCGTGGATTTTAAGCAGCCAGCCGGCCATCCCCAGCAACAGGCCCCCGAAAAAAAACCACGGCCATTTTCCCAGGCAAACCAAACTCACCCGCCCCGCTTCTGGCTGGCAGATTGCAGGAGACATTTGGCTCTATCAAACCAGTCCGACTCGGCATTGGTGCCACCTTTCATCTGGGAACCATCCTGCGTATCGTGGATTTTCAGGAGCCAGCCGGCCACTCCCAGCCACAGGCCCCCAAACGCAAACTACGGCCCTTTTCCCTGGAAGTAAAACTCACCTGCCCCTCTTCTGGCTAGCAGATTGCAGGAGACACTTGGCTCTATCAAAGCAGCCCGACTCGGCACTGGTGCCACCTTTCATCTGGGAACCATCCTGCGTATCATGGATTTTCAGGTGCCAGCCGGCCACCCCAAGCCACAGGCCCCCAAACACAAACTATGGTCCTTTACCCTGGCAAAAAAAACTCACCCGCCCCGCTTCTGGCTGGGAGATTGCCGGAGCCACTTGGCTCTATCAAACCAGCCCAACTCGGCACTGGTGCCCCGTTGCGTCAGGGAACCATCCTGCGTATCGTGGATTTTCAGGAGCCAGCCGGACACTCCCAGCCACACGCCCCCAAACAAAAACTACGGCCCTTTTCCCTGGAAGTAAAACTGACCTGCCCATCTTCTGGCTGGCAGATTGCAGGAGCCACTTGGTACTATCAAACCAGCCCGACTCGGCACTGGTGCCAACTTTCATCTGGGAACCATCCTGCGTATCGTGGATTTTCAGGAGCCAGCCGGCCACTCCCAGCCACAGGCCCCCGAACGTAACCACGGCCCTTACCCCCTGGAAAACAAAACTCACCCATCCCACTTCTGGCTGGCAGATTGCAGGAGACACTTGGCTCTATCAAACCAGCCCGACTCGGCACTGGTGCCCCCTTGGGTCTGGGAACCATCCTGCGTATCGTGGATTTTCAGGAGCCAGCCGGCCACTCCCAGCCACAGACCCCCAAACACAAACTACGGCCCTTTTCCCTGGCAAACAAAACTCACCCGCCCCGCTTCTGCCTAGCAGATTGCAGGAGACACTTGGCTCTATCAAACCAGCCCGACTTGGCACTGGTGCCACCTTTCATCTGGGAACCATCCTGCGTATCGTGGATTTTCAGGAGCCAGCCAGCCACTCCCCGTCTGAGGCCCCCAACACAAACCACGGCCCTTTTCCCTGGCAAACAAAACTCTACCACCCCGCCTCTGGCTGGCAGATTGCAGGAGACACTTGGCTCTATCAAACCATCCCTACTCGGCAGTGGTGCCACCTTTCATCTGGGAACCATCCTCCTTATCGTGGATTTTCAGGAGCCAGCCGGCCACACCCAGTCACAGGCCCCCAACACAAACCAGGGCCCTTTTCCCTGGCAATCAAAACTCACCCACCCCGCTTCTGGCGGGCAGGATGCAGGAGCCACTTGGCTCTATCGAACCAGCCCGACTCGGCACTGGTGCCCCCTTGGGTCTGGGAACCATCCTGCGTATCGTGGATTTTCAGGAGCCAGCCGGCCACTCCCAGCCACAGGCCCTTAAACAAAAACTTCGGCCCTTTTCACTGGAAGTAAAACTGACCTGCCAATCTTCTAGCAGGTAGATTGCAGGAGCCACTTGACTCTATCAAACCAGCCCGACTAGGCACTGGGGCCACCTCTCATCTGGGAACCATCCTGAGCGGCGTGGATTTTCAGGAGCCAGCCGGCCACTCCCAGCCACAGGCCCCCAAACACAAACCACGGCCCTTTTCCCTGGAAGTAAAACTGACCTGCCAATCTTCTGGCTGGCAGATTGCAGGAGCCAATTGGTACTATCACACCAGCCCGGTTTGGCACTGGTGCCACCTTGGGTCTGGGAACCATCCGGCGCAGCGTGGATTTAAAGCAGCCAGCCGGCCACTCCCAGCCACAGGCCTCCGAACAAAACCCACGGCCCTTTTCCCTGGCAAACAAAACTCACCCACACCGCTTCTGGCTGGCAGATTGCAGGAGACACTTGGCTCTATCAAACCAGCCCGACTCAGCACTGGTGCCCCATTCATCTGGGAACCATCCTGCGTATCGTGGATTTTCAGGAGCCAGCCGGCCACTCCCAGCCACAGGCCCCCGAACACAAACCACGGCCCTTTTCCCTGGAAGTAAAACTGACCTGCCCATCTTCTAGCTAGCAGATTGCAGGAGACCCTTGGCTCTATCAAACCAGCCCGACTCGGCACTGGTGCCACCTTTCATCTGGGAACCATCCTGCGCGGCCTGGATTTTAAACAGCCAGCCCGCCATTCCCAGCAATAGGCCCCCGAACACAAACCACGGCCCTTTTCCCTGGCAAACAAAATTCACCCACCCCGCTTCTGGCTGGCAGATTGCAGGAGACACTTGGCTCTATCAAACCAGCCCGACTTGGCACTGGTGCCACCTTTCATCTGGGAACCATCCTGTGTAACGTGGATTTTCTGGAGCCAGCCGGCCACTCCCAGCCACAGGCCCCCAAACACAAACTATGGTCCTTTTCCGTGGCAAAAAAAAATCACCCACCCCGCTTCTGGCTGGTATATTGCAGGAGCCACTTGGCTCTATCAAACCAGCCCGACTCGGCACTGGTGCCCCCTTGGGTCTGGGAACCATCCTGCGTATCGTGGATTTTCAGGAGCCAGCCCGCCACTCCCAGCCTCAGGACCCCAAACACAATCTACGGCCCTTTTCCCTGGAAGTAAAACTGACCTGCCCATCATCTGGCTGGCAGATTGCAGGAGACACTTGGCTCTATCAAAGCAGCCTGACTTGGCACAGGTGCCACCTTTCATCTGGGAACCATCCTGCGTATCGTGGATTTTCAGGAGCCAGCCAGCCACTCCCAGCCACTGGCCCCCAACACAAACCACGGCCCTTTTCCCTTGCAAACAAAAATCACCCGCCCATCTTCTGGCTGGAAGATTGCAGGAGACACTTGGTACTATCAAACCAGCCCGACTCGGCACTGGTGCCCCCTTGGGTCTGGGAACCATCCTGCGTGGCGTGGATTTTATGTAGCCAGCCGGCCACTCACAGCCACAGGCCCCCAAACACAAACTACGGCCCTTTTCCCTGGCAAACAAAACTCACCCGCTCCGCTTCTGGCTGGCAGATAGCAGGAGCCACTTGCCTCTATCAAACCAGCCTGACTCGGCACTCGTGCCACTTTTCATCTGGGAACCATCCTGCGTATCGTGGATTTTCAGTAGCCAGACGGCCAGTCCCTGCCACAGGTCCCCAAACACAAACCACGGCCCTTTTCCCTGGCAAAAAAAACTCACCCACCCCGCTCCTGGCTGGCAGGTTACAGGAGACACTTGGCTCTATCAAACAAGCCCGACTCGGCGCTGGTGCCACCTTTCATATGGGAACCATCCTGCGTATCGTGGATTTTCAGAAGCCAGCCGGCCACTCCCAGCCACAGGTCCCCAAACACAATCTACGGCCCCTTTACCTGGAAGTAAAACTGACCTGCCCATCTTCTGGCTGGCAGATTGCAGGAGCCACTTGGCTCTATCAAACCAGCCCGACTTGGCACTGGTGCCCCTTTGGGTCTGGGAACCATCCTGCGCGGCGTGGATTTTACGGAGCCAGCCGGCCATTCCCAGCCACAGACCCCCAACACAAACCACGGCCCTTTTATCTGGCAAACAAAACTCACCCACCCCGCTTCTTGCTGGCAGATTGCAGGAGACACTTGGCTCTATCAACACAGCCCGTCTCGGCATGGTGCCACCTTTGATCTGGGAACCATCCTGCGCGGCGTGGATTTTCAGGAGCCAGCCGGCCACTCCCAGACACAGGCCCCCAAACACAAACCACGGCGCTAAACCCTGGCAAACAAAACTCACCCGTCCCGCTTCTGGCTGGCAGATTGCAGGAGCCACTTGCCTCTATCAAACCAGCCCGACTCGGCACTGGTGCCACCTTGGGTCGGGGAACCATCCTGCATATCGTGGATTTTCAGGAGCCAGCTGGCCACTCCCAGCCACAGGCCCCCAAACACAATCTACGGCCCTTTTCTCTGGCTAGCAAAACACACCCGCCCCGCTTCTGGCTGGCAGATTGCAGGAGCCACTTGGCTCTATCAAACCAACCCAACTCAGCACTAGTGCCACCTTTGGTCTGGGAACCATCCTGCATATCGTGGATTTTCAGGAGCCAGCCAGCCACTCCCAGCCACATGCACTCAAACACACACCACGGCCCTTTTCCCTGGAAGTAAAACTCACCCGCCCGCTTTTGGATGGCAGATTGCAGGAGCCACTTGGTACTATCAAACCAGCCTGATATAGCAATGGTCCACCTCGAGTTCCGGAACTATGCTGGGTATCGTGGATTTTAATGAACCATACGGCCACTCGCAGGCACAGGCCCGCAAACACAAACCACGGCCATTTTTCCTGGCAAACAAAACTCACCTGCCCCGCTTCTGGATGGCAGCTTGCAGGAGCCACTTGGTATTATCAAACCAGCCTGACTTCGCCCTGGTGCCACCTTGGTTTCGGGAACCATTCTGCGTAATGTGGATTTCAGGAGCCATCTAGCCACTCCAAGCCACAGGCCCCCAAACACAAACCACGGCCATTTTCCCTGGCAAACAAAACTCACCCGCCCCGCTTCTGGCTGGCAGATTGCAGGAGACACTTGCCTCTATCAAACAAGCCCGACTCGGCACTGGTGCCCCCTTCGGTCTGGGAACCATCCAGCGCGGCGTGGATTTTCAGGAGCCAGCCGGCCACTCCCAGCTACAGGCCCCCAAACACACACCACGGCCCTTTTCCATGGCAAGAAAAACTCACCTCGCCCGCATCACGATGGCAGATTGCAGGAGCCACTTGCCTTTATCAAACCAGCCCGACTCGGCACTGGTGCCACCCTTCATCTGGGAACCATCCTGCGCGGCGTGGATTTTCAGGAGCCAGCTGGCCACTCCCTGCCACAGGCCCCCAAACAAACACCATGGCCCTTTTCCATGGCAAGCAAAACCCACCCGTCCCGCTTCACGATTGCAGATTACAGGAGCCACTTTGTACTATCAAACCAGCCCGATACGACACATGTGAATCCTTGGGAGTGGGAACAATCCGGCGTAATACTGGATTTTCAGGAGCCAGCCGGCCACTCGCAGCCATAGGCGCCCATACAGAAACCACGGCAATTTTCACTGGCTAAAAAAACTCACCTGCCCCACTTCAGGATGGCAGATTGCAGTAGCCACTTGGTACAATCAAACCAGCCTGACTTAGCCCTTGTGCCACCTTGGGTCTGGGAACCATACTGCACATCGTGGATTTTCAGGAGCCAGCTGGCCACTCCCAGCCACAGGCCCCCGAACACAAACCATGGCCCTTTTCCCTGGCAAGCAAAGCACACCCACCCCGCTTCTGGCTGGCAGATTGCAGGAGCCACTTGCCTCTATCAAACCAGCCCGACTCGGCACTGGTGCCCCCTTGGGTCTGGAGACCATCCTGCGCGGCGTGGATTTTCAGGAGCCAGCCAGCCACTCCCTGCCACAGGAACCCGAACACAAACACAGCGCTTTTCCCTGGCAAACAAAATTCACCTGCCCCGCTTCGGGATGGAAGATTGTAGGAGCCTCTTGGTACTATCAAACCAGCCTGACTTAGCACTGGTGCCACCTCGAGTTCCAGAACTATACTGCGTATCGTGGATTTTCACGAGCCAGCAAACCACTCGCAGGCACAGGCCCCCAAACACACACCACGGCCCTTTTCCATGGCAAGAAAAACTCACCTCACCCGCATCACGATGGCAGATTGCAGGAGCCACTTGACTCTATCAAACCAGCCCAACTCGGCACTGATGCCACCGTGGGTCTGGGAACCATCCTGCGCGGCGTGGTTTTTTTGGAACCAGCCGGCCACTCCATGCTACAGGCCCCCGAACAAAAACCATGGCCCTTTTCCCAGGAAAAAAAAACTCACCCGCCCCACTTCTGGCTGGCAGACAGCAGCAGCCTCTTGGCTCTATCAAACCATTCCGACTCGGCACTGGTGCCACTTGGGTCTGGGAACCATCCTGCGCGGCGTGGATTTTCTGGAGCCAGCAGGCCGCTCCCAGCCACAGGCCCCCGAACACCAACCGCGGCCGTTTTCCCTGGCCAACAAAACTCACCCGCCCCGCTTCTTGCTGGCAGATTGCAGAAGCCACTTGCCTTTATCAAACCAGAACGACTCGGCACTGGTGCCACCTTGGGTCTGGGAACCATCCTGCGCGGCGTGGATTTTCAGGAGCCAGCCGGCCACTCCCAGCCACAGGCCCCCGAACACAAATCACGGCCCTTTTCCCTGGCAAACAAAACTCACCCGCCCAGCGTCTGGATGGCAGATTGCAGGAGCCACTTGCTTCTATCAAACCAGCCCGACTCGGCACTGGTGCCACCTTTCATCTGGGAACCATCCTGCGTATCGTGGATTTTCAGGAGCCAGCCAGCCACTCCCAGCCACAGGCCCCCGAACACAAACCACGGCGCTTATCCCTGGCAAACAAAACTCTCCCGCCCCGCTTCTGGCTGGCAGATTGCAGGAGCCACTTGACTTTATCAAACCAGCCCGACTCGGCACTGGTGCCACCTTGGGTCTCGTAACCATCCTGCATATCGTGGATTTTCAGGAGCCAGCCGGCCACTCCCAGCCACAGGCCCCCGAACACAAACCACGGCCCTTTTCCCTGGCAAACAAAATTCACCTGCCCCGCTTCGGGATGGAAGATTGTAGGAGCCTCTTGGTACTATCAAACCAGCCTGACTTAGCACTGGTGCCACCTCGAGTTCCAGAACTATACTGCGTATCGTGGATTTTCACGAGCCAGCCAGCCACTCGCAGGCACAGGCCTGCAAACACAATCCACGGTCATTCACCCTGGCAATCAAAACTCACCTGCCCGCTTCTGAGTGGCAGATTGCAGGAGCCACTTGGTACTATCAAACCAGCCTGACTTAGCACTGGTCCACCTCGACTTCCAGAACTATGCTGCGTATCGTGGATTTTAATGAACGATACGGCCACTCGCAGGCACAGGCCCACAAACACACACCACAGCCATTTTTCCTAGCAAACAAAAGTCACATGCCCCGCTTCTGGATGGCAGCTTCCAGGAGCCACTTGGTATTATCAAACCAGCCGGACTTCGCCCTGGTGCCACCTTGGGTTCGGGAACCATACTGCGTAATGTGGATTTCAGTAGCCATCTAGCCACTCCATGCCACAGGCCCCCAAATACAAACTACGGCCCTTTTCCCTGGCAAACAAAACTCACCCGCCCTGCTTCTGGCTGGCAGATTGCAGGAGCCACTTGGCTCTATCAAACAAGCCCAACTCGGCACTGGTGCCCCCTTGGGTCTGGGAACCATCCACCGCCGCGTGGATTTTCAGGAGCCAGCGGCCACTACCTGCCACAGGACCCGAAACACAAACCACGGCCCTTTTTCCCGTGCAAGAAAAACTCACGTGCCCCGCTTCTGGATGGCAGCTTGCAGGACCCCCTTGGTGCTATCAAACCAGCCTGACTTAGCACTGGTGCCACCTTTGGTTTCGGACCTATCCTGCGTAACGAGGATGTTCATGAGCCAGCCGGCCACTCGCAGCCATAGGCCCACAAACACAAACCACGGCCCTTTACCCTGGCAAACAAAACTCACACACCAGCTTCAGGATGGTAGATTGCAGGAGCCACTTGGTACTATCAAACCTGCCTGACTTAGCACTGGTGCCACCTTGGGTCTGGGAACCATCCTGCGTTATGTGGATTTTCCGGAGGCAGCCTGCCAATCCCAGCCACAGGCCCCCAAACACACACCACAGCCCTTTTCCCTGGCAAACAAAACACACCCGCCCCGCTTCTGGCTGGCAGATTGCAGGAGCCACTTTGTACTATCAAACAAGCCCGACTTGGCACTGCGGCCAGCTTAGGTGTGGCAACCATCCGGCATAATGTGGATTTTAAGGAGCCAGCTGGCCACTCCCACCCCGGCCCCCCCAAAAATGCACCCCGGCCCCTTCCCCGGCAAAAAAAAATCCCTGCCCCGCTTTTGATGGGAAAAATGCAGGAGCCACTTTGGGCTAACCACCACCCCCACACCACAGGGGCCCCTAGGATGGGAACCTCCTGCATATCGTGGATTTTCAGGAGCTAGCCGCCACTCCCCCATAGGCCCCCCAAAAACAACCCCGACCCTTTCCCCGTCAAACAAAACCACCTCCCCGCTTTTTGATGAAAAATTGAAGGGCCCCTTGTACATCACACCCCTACTTAGCACTGGGCCACCTCGATTCCAAACTATACGCATACGGGATTTTCACGAGCCAGCCACCCTCGCAGGCCCGGCCTGCAAACAGAAATCCACGGTCATTTTACCCTGGGAAAAAAAACTCACCTGCCCCCTCTCAGGGCAATTGCGGACCAATTGGTACTGCCAAACACCCAATTTACACTCACCAGAGTGGCTGGGAACCCCAGGCATAAAATGGATTTTTAGGAGCCAGCCGGCCACCGCAGCCCCATGCACTCAAACACCGCCCGGCCCTTTTCCCTGGCAAGAAAAACTCACCCGCCCGCCTGGATGGAGACCAGGGGCCACTGGGACATCAAACCCCGAATAGCAAGGTCCACCTCGAGTTCCGGAACTTGTGGTATCGTTGGGTTTTTATGAACCATACGGCCACTCGCAGGCACAGGGCCCCCAAACACAAACCCCGGGCCCTTTTTCCTTGGGAAACAAAACTCACCCCCCCGCTTCTGGATGGGAGATTCAGGAGCCACTTGGCTCTATCAAACAAGCCCGACTCGGCACTGGGTTTGCCCCCCTTGGGCTGGGGGGCCACCGGGGCGCGTGGTTTTTTTAGGGGGCCAGCCGGGCCCCTCCCGCCACAGGCCCCCCAAACACACACCACGCCCTTTTCCAGGGAAGAAAAAACTCACCTCCCCGCATCACGATGGGAGATTGCAGAGCCCTTTCCCTTATCAACCACCCGACCGGGACTGGGGCCACCTTGGTCTGGGAACCATCCGCGCGGGGTGGATTTTCAGGGGCCAGCCGGCCACTCCCAGCCACACCCCCGAACACAAACCCAGCCCTTTTCCCCGGGCCCAAAAAAACTCACCCCCCCGCTTTGGGGGCAGATTTTAGGAGCCACTGGCCTCATCAAACCAGCCTACTCGGCACTGGGGGCCACCTTGGGGGTGGGAACCCTACTGCATACTTTGGGTTTTCAGGACCACCGGCCACTCCATGCCCCAGGCCCTCAAACACAAACCCTGGCCCCTTTCCCTGGGAAGCAAAAATCACCCCCCCCGCTTTTGGCTGCAAATCAGGGGCCACTTGCCTTTTCAAGAACGGGGGTC
>NW_026993323.1:0-15688 GCF_028769735.1 Zonotrichia leucophrys gambelii
GAGGGATCAGAGGAGGAGTCGAGGTGGGGTGACGAGGGGTACATCAATGGGGTTGGGGGAAAGGGTGGTCTTACAACACAATCCAATGGGGAAATGAGGAACAGAGAACCTTCTAGAAATGGGGGAGTGGACCACAGCTGATTGACAATTAGACAGAAGTGTCCTCCCAAGGCATCTCTGCCCCATTCTCCCTGTGGTCCCTTCCCACAAAGGGCGAGGAAAAGCCCTGGAGATCCCACAGAAAGAGAGGCTGCAAACCAAACCCCAGGAGCTGTGAGGAGGAAAGACTCTCCATGTGCCGGGAAGGCGGCCAGAGGGAGATCCAGACAGAGGTTGGAGCTGGTGGAGAAGCCTCAGGATGGGGAGAACCTCCACAAGTGCTTGGAATGTGGGAAGGGCTTCAGAGGGAGCTTTGGAGCTGCGACTTGATCCACCACCAGGTGATCCACACAGAGAGAATGGCCCTAAGAGTGTGGGGAATGTGGGAAGGGCTTTGGGCAGAGCTCCAACCTCATCAATCACCAAAATATCCACAGCAGGAAGAGGCCCTATGAGTGTCCTGAGTGTGGGAAGAGGGTTCAGACTAACTTCCATCTCCTTTACATGAGCAGATTCACACAGAGGAGAGGCCCTTCCCCAGCCTCACTTGCAGGAACAGTGTTAACTGCAACTCCACCTGTGCATCCACACCTGGGAGAGGCCCTATGAGTGTCCTGAGTGTGGGAGGAGCTCCTCCAGGAGCTGTCACTTGGCCCAACACCAATGGAGGCACTGGTAAGGGAAGCCGTGCAAGTGCCCAAGTGCTGGAAGAGCTTTGTGCGCTGCTCCAGCTCCATCTTTAGTGCAATACAACAATCTCCCATGGGAAGATCCACACTGAATGATCTCCAGTGACCCCTGGTTGGCAGAGCCCTGGTTATGCCCATTGTGGGTGACTCTTGTTGGGTGGGCGAGAGGTGTTGGAGAGATTTATTTCCTCTCTCCTTGTCCTGATTTGATTTGGTTGATAATAAATTCCCTCCCTGTGCCCAGGCTGTGTCTGTGATGCCCATTTTGGTGGTTAGTGAGGGGTCTCTTCTCATCTTATCCTGACCCAGGAACTCTTGGTTAAATTTTCTCTCCCCTGTGCACCTGCGGGGGGCAGGGACAGAGTGGCTTTGGTGGGTGGCTGACATCAGGCCAGCATCACCCAGGCCATGGGTGTCTTTCTGTCCCTGGCCATCCAGGGAATGAACCCCTTTGCAAAACATACAGAAGACCTTTCCCTGTTCCTTGTCCCTGCCCTCAGTGCAGTCCTATCCCCAACGCAGTCCACCCGTGCCGTAGAGCAGCTGTGCCCTATGGCTGCACCCCGGTTTAACTGCTACCTGGGGACAGCCCACTCTCACCCACAGTGCTGGGAGCCAGTTGGGCCGAAGAAATCTGGCACCACAGCACCCGTCCTTCACCCAGTGGGAGATGCAAGAGCATCCCAAGTGAGAATTTCAGTGACCTCTGAGGGGAATTTTTCACAGGTACCTTGCTTGCACTGAGTGTTTCTGTCTGTGTGCGTGCCCCTGCACATATGTGTGACCGTGATTGAAAAGGGTCTTGTCCAATTAAATATCTCCCAAGGCTGCAGCCATCTCAGTGGCCAGGACCTGAAGGGGCATGGAGTTCAAACCACTGAGAGCATCCAGACTGGGTCTTTCAAATGCACTGTATAAGGGGGGCTTGGGAAATAAACTGCCTCTGTTGCCACATGAAACTGGGGTGAGTGGTCTCCATCACCTGTGCCCTCTCCCCCCACATGTGACCTAACATGTGGTGACCTCCAAAGTGATCAGGACTCATCCATAACCTGGCACAGAGCAAAGGAGACAGATGGCGAAAAGCCGGTATGGTGTTTAGAACCAGGAATATTACAGTGTAAAGCTGGGAATCGGTGTAGAACCGGGTTACAAGCAGTGTAAGAGCTGGGAATCAGTGTAGAACCAGGTTACAAGCAGTGTAAGAGCTGGGAATCAGTGTGGGAACCGGAATAAATACAGCGTAAAACTGGGAATTGACGGGACAGCCAGCATGGTGATGTGACCGTGGTCACAAGGGTTCTTGGATGAGGGAAGAGACGAGAATGTTGACTCCATGTTCAGAAGGCTTGATTTATTATTTTATAATATATATATTACAATTTAACTATACTAAAAAGAATAGAAGGAAAGGTTTCCTCAGAAGGCTAAGCTAAGAATAGAAAAGAAAGAATAACAAAGATCTGTGGCTCGGACAGAGAATCCAAGCTATCTGGTCTGTGGTTGGCCATTAATTGTAAACATTCAAGATGGCCCAATCAAAAATCTACCTGATGCATTCCACAGCAGCAGATAACTATTGTTTATATTTTTTCTCTGAGGCCTCAGCTTCTCAGAAGGGAAAATCCTAAAGAAAAGGATTTTCACAAAAAGATGTCTGCAACATGGTGAAAAACCAGAACTTTGCTAAATAGACAGCAGAAAGTGCTGTGAGGTTTCTAGCCCTGTTTTTTGTGGACTGGAATCACCTAGGAGACCATGGGAGCTTGGATGTCAGCACCAGAAAACTCTGTAATGAAGGTACTGATTTTCTTCTTTAAAAGGAGAGGGATTGATTATGATGAATGAGCCCTACAAGCTTTGTTCGCATGGTGTGAAAGCCATCAGCTGGATCAGAAGCGGCTGTTTTAGATTTGCCCTTTTGGCAGGGAGCTGGACAATATTTATTTGCAGCAGCCTCTAATGGTGAGGACACAGCCATGGGTGTTATAAAGCCTTGGTCAGCAATTATGGACCTGCTAAAACAGTTGGAATATGAGAGGCAAAGGGGGAAGAGCAGCAGCGCAGCTGCTCCTTTGTGTAATGCCGTGCGGGAACCGGCGGGCCCCGGCCGCTGTGAAAACGTGTCCTGCTGCATTGGGACTGCGGCTGAGAACTGCTGTGAAAAGCGCCAATCACTCAGGGTTTAAAAAAAAATTTCAAAAGTATAATAGTAATAAAATGGTTATAATGTCATATAATAGAATTCTATACAGTTAGATTGCTGGCATACTCGCGGCCAAAGCATCGTGGTTTATCCCATAGACACCTAGTTCCTGTGGTTGCAGCAGCTAAACAAGTCCGCTTGTTAGACTCTTACGTAAGGAACTCAGGCGATGTGAAGAAAAAGGAGATTCTGTGGAGGACAGTTATTCCATGTTGAGTCTGATCTTGAAGGCTCACAATCGCCAGGCTGATCACTTAAGCTACCGGCGGGGAGGAGGAAGTGAGCACCAACAGTGAGGGCGGGTTCAGGAATGAACCTAGCAGCCCATGACCAGGCTGGCACCTTTGACTTCAACACACATTAAGCTGATTGACAGACACTCAGAGAGGGGAGGAGTATTGTACCCTGGGAAGACCTGAAAGTTAAACACCGACATAACACAATTGTAATGAATTGACATTGATTTGACAATATACAATAGAACAAAGAGTCAGAGTCTGTACTTCTGCAGGTTTTCGTATCCTTTTCTTCTAAAAAGGACACCCATTAACAAAGGATTAACCTTTAAAAACAATAGCCTGTTGCATATTCATACACTTCATACATGATAATTCCATTCAAAAACAGGATTCTGTCTGGTCATTGTTAGCTTCTTCCTCTGAATCTTAACAGCGCCTTCGAGGTGGGAAGAAGTTCGTTTCTTCTGATAAGAGGGCAATAAATTCTTTTTCTCTGAAAGATTTAGGTGTCCCGTGGCTGCTATCTCGCTGCAAGTCCTTTCTTTAAAAAAAGTATCCTACATAGCATCGTTTATATTTTAACATTTTTTATAACCTAAAGCTATATTTAACACACTACTTACGAGAATTAAAACAGCATTACTTTCTAACACAACACATCTAATATTCATTTTAATATTTGTGAAAAGCCAATCATAAAATACGCATTTTTCACAATCCCCACTCTTATTCTTTGTAAATCATTTGGTTTGATCAATATTTCTTGTCTACTTGCATCTTCTGGACTATGCTGGCAAAATAAAACGGGATTACGCAAGGAAGAAATATCAAAACAGTTGTAACACATAAAATGAAAAATCTTAATTTCTTCTAATACATTACCCCACCAGCTAGGTTTTAACATTGTTTTCTAATTTTTGGACAGGTATCTGGGTTATTATATGCATAAATTTTTTCTTTGATTTCTTTTGCTTTTTCTAGAATGACTTTTCTGTGGTCATCAATTTTCAACAATCTGATATATTAAACTTTCCACAAACAGCCCCTTCTTTAGCCAATAAATAGTCTAAAGCCAGCCTATTCTGATACACTACAGTTTTTGTTTGGCTTAGCTGACTTGATATTAACTCTAATGCCTGGGCGGCTTTATTTGCTATCATTTCTATAACTGCTTGGAGTCTTGTAATACGACTCAACAGATAATTTGGGGTCAATACAGAGTTAGATTGCTGTGCTGGTTTTACCTTTTTGTTTACTAGTTGTTTTTTTACCGAATCCTGAATTGTAATATTAAATGTAAAACAAATCCGTCTCTCTCCTTTTCGACATTCAATTCCAAATCTCTTACCATTTTTCCTAAGTTTCTTGCAATGCAATAATTTTCCCCATTTTGCCTACAGGTACCTAATTTGTATGGGTTATATAATAGTGGCTGTTGACATGGGTGTGTGTAATGGAAGAGGAACTTTGGTTTCTTTCCATGTAATACTTTCTGTGGCATTTGTGACATGATCTTGCTGGTATTCCAAAAGGGAAAAGACAACTGTCTTGGTTTGGAAAGACAAGTGCCTGCTAAGGAAGGCAGGAGCCTCTCCTGAAATGGAGAATGTAAACCCTCCCCACCCCTCCGAATTGCTATAAATTTTAAATTAAGAGGCTGTCAGGCAAAAAATATGAGAGCAAGAAATAACAGATCTTTATTAGGGAAGAAAAATAAAAGGATAAAATAAACAATGCAGTACACCAGAGCAACACTGACAGAGTCAGAACTCAACCTGACACCCTGTTGGTCAGGGTGTTGTTAGCAGTCCAATTGGAAATGTGGCTGCAGCCCTCCTGGAGTGTCAGGGGTGGTTCTGTTGAAGCAGGGGGTCCTGCAGAAAAGGGTTTAATCTTCCTCTGAAGATCCAGCAGAAGAAGAGGCAGCTGCTGTTCCTCTGGGGAATCCAATGGAGAAGCTGTGTTGGTGTTTCAGAACCTCTGGATTATATCTGGGTAGGAATGCTTGGCTCCTCCCTCTGGGCAGAGCATCTCACAATGGGATGTTTTAGTTCTTATCAGTCATGCAGTGACATTCTATATTCTGTTATCAGCAGATGTCCCCTCCCAAGGGAGGTGTGAATGTGGTCACTCAATGAGAGAGATAAGGCAAACTGCCCACTTGACAAAAGACAAAGGCCATCCAGATGGTAATAGAATACATCTTTCCTTGCAATCTGGAACAGATGGGCTCAGCCTCATCTTCCTCCTGTTCATCTACTTCAGTTTCTTGCTCTAATTCCTGTTCCTCCAATTCCTCCACTCTGTCTTGTTCTGCTTTCCATTCCTTCAATGCCTCATACAACAGTCTCCAGGTAGTAGCCAAATTGACATCCGTCTTATCTCCCTTAGATATCACTTCCCATAGTCTCTTCCCAAACTTTTTCCATGCCCTGACACTGAAGGCAGTGTCGGCATCAGCTTTAAAGTCGTGTGATTTGCACCATATCAGTAAGCTATGAAGAGCATAATCAGAAGCTTGAACATTTTTTCTTTTCAGTAAAGTTTTCCACTTAGACAAAACAGTCTTTTCCTCGTTTGATAAATTATTTCCCATTATTTTCCAAATCACTCACCTTGAATCATACATCTGAATTAGGTCCAGACCTCCACAGCGTCCTTGCTGCCTTCCCTGATTTTTAGGGTACTCTTCAACTTTTTTTCTCTCTTTTTTCGCTTTCCTTTTTTACAGTCCAGTTGCAATCATGGTGGGTGGCACCAGATGTTGCTATAGAACGAGACACAGCGCCAAGTACCGACTCCATCAGAAGGGTGTATAAGAGCGATTTATTATAACAACATGTTGGCTTTATAGTTTTTATAACTATAAAAACTATATTATTTAAAATTGTAATATTTAATATTATTTTATTAATATTTTATTAATATATTAATTATATTATTTTATATATTTAATTTAATTAATTTATATTATTTATATATAATTATATTATTTTATGAATATATTTTATTAATATTTTTTATATTATTAAAATATCTTAAAATAAATTAAAGATATTTTAATTTACTTAGCAGACACATCCACTGCCCATTTGTCATAAGAAAGAAACAATGTTCTCAGTAGGTGAACAAGGAGCCACGTCATTCTGTGAGCCAGCTAAAGTCCGTATCTTTTTACTTTCTCTTTTCCATCCTGTTGCCATGGGGATAGCCTTGGTGTCTTCCTTGAGAGAGATACGAGGAGGAAGGCTTTCCTTATCTTCAGGAAGCCTTCGCTGGCTCACAAGAACAGCACAAAATGCCTTTCGTACACTGCCATGCCTATTGTCTGGCACTGGTCAAGCACAAGGGGATTGAAGCCAACTTGCCCATAAGGATCAGCATAATTGCCTGTGCCCAACAGCACATCAGTGCCAGTCACACGACTGGGATGCTGCAGACCTAGTATAGCATTCTGCTCCACTGCCCTGGCTGCCAACTAAGTCCATTTGGACTCAAAAATGTCGAATTCTACAGTCAGAAAAATAATAGAAGTCAAACTGTGGATGTCATAAGGTGTCAGCAAATCAGTAGCAAGCATTCGAAGCAGCTGCATGACTTCAACAGACCCCAGACCATATTGTCCAACGTTATCACAGAGTTCCATCATAGCTTCCCACGATAAAGGCTGATATGAGTAATACCCCTAAGCACAGGGAAAGCCTGGCAACCCCCTGGTAAGGTGGCAGCACCTGCCAAGTCCCATCCTTTGGGCCCCACAGGGACAGAGGCAGACGCCTGAGTGGGAGTCAGCTCAACACCACGCAAACACCGCTTCCCCTGCAGCATCAGCAGGGCGAGGAGCCATCTCGGCAATCCAGCAGACGCTGTGTGAAGGCACAATCAATGATTTCCTCAACCTTAGCTTTGACTTCTCACCAGAACCGCCTGTGTTCCCTCAGACGTACAGACACCTGACACAGGGAGAGTGTCCACAAGGCCATCAAGGAGGGTCCACGCCGGCCGCGTCACCATTTGCGCTAAAAGTGAACACCAGAGCGTCTTCCTGCACCACAGCCCCAGTATCTGTGGGAGGCCGGGGTGGTGGGGCCGAACCAGCCACTGCAGGGCCCACTCCAGCCCCAGCAGAGCCCGTGCCCGTTGGCAGCCCAGCAGTGCTGTCTGCTGCACTATGGGCAGAGGACATGGCGGTGGACGCAGGTCCTGGCAGTACTCGTAGATCCAGTGTGGGTCGGAGCGGGACCTGCGTGGGGCCCTCCTTCCGTGGCACGAGGGAGGGATGGGGAGCAGAGAGAGACGCGACTCATGGAACTGCAGGGCAGCACAGGGGTGTCCGGGACCACCCCTATGAGAGTTCTGCCCATGACATGAAACCCCACAGCAGACACAGCCCCCCCTGAGTGGAGTGGGGCGGGCTGCCCACCCACCGTGGTGGGGCCCAAGATACCACCGATCACACCCCGCCTCCAGCAGCTTCCACCGCCTGCGCATGCCCCGCAGGCTGCGCAGACTCAGAGGCGGTCGATACCGCCCCCCTGAGGACGAGACCAGTGCTGAAGTGGGTGAACCTGCTCCCGCCGTGCCCAGGGGGTGTTTTGTGGAAACGCCTCAATTTTGACAAAGTATTGTCACCAAATCAGACTCAAGCAGTGGTGGAGACTGAGCCGGGGCTCCCTGCAGCCTCCGAGTGCCAGGAAGACAAAAAGAGAGGGCGATGCCCCCACGCACCGCCGTCTCGATGGCGTGAGGCAGGGTGGGCTTGGCTTAGCTGACTCCACAGGGCCCCCAGAAGTCTGTGGGGCTCTGCCCACTTGCTGGCTGCTCAGAACCAGCTGGCTGGGAGCCCAATCCACCTTTGGGGAACAAACGTCGCCCTCTGAGCCGGAGCCGTCTCCCAGCTCACCATCTCGAGGGAGAGGGGAAGCTTCTCCTTTGTGCAGAAATTCAAATTCCCTCTCCTCTGTGCCCAAGATGGAAGAGTCCCCCTGGTGTGGTGGATAGGGACAGGCTATTGGAAAATTTCGCAATGTAACGGGAAGGCAAGACCCCTGTTCCCCTTAGATAAGAAATTATCATAGGAATGTAGCCTCCCTAAACCGAGATGCCAGTAGCTTTCCATTCCCTACCCAGTAACTTTCCACTCCTTACTAACCTTAGATGGTAAAGACAGACCCCCTTTGACGTAGAAAATCCCCTAGACTATAAAACCCCACAAGATGAGATAATAAACGCCTTTTGACCGTCCACGACATTGGTGTCTGTGTGCTTCATTGGCCCGAGCGACCCTGGAGAGTGGGTCGCCGTGCCGTTTCCTCAGAACCAGGTCGCCTTGCCTTGTATCAGAAGGCTACATCTGGTGCCGAAACCCCCGGGAGCTGATCAGCGCCCAGGGAACGGGGATTCGCCTGGACAGAGGATGGCGGCTGCACAGCTGGCCTAGTGCAGCGGGAGGTCACCTCCGGACCAGCGTGGACCATGGAATCCACAGCGAGGGTCGTAAGTCAGGCTCATGAGCAATGGGGAATTAAATGTGAGCTCAGAAATCTTAATCTTGCTATTGCAAGGCTCCTAGAGCTGAGGACAATCGAACGTCTGGTAAATATATTATATTCGGAAGTGTGGGAGAAGTGCACTGCCGCCCCAGCAGAGGACACTAGGTCCTCAGGCAGTGGTAAAAGCCTCAAAGTGTGGGGGAAAGTAGAAGAGGCCCTACGCAAGGCATTAGAAGAACAGGAGACATGGAAAGCCGCGCGTATACGTTTATTAGTTGCACTAAAGCGGGGGGCAGGGGCCACGATGCAAACCGCCTCTGAGAGCGATTGGATTGAAGGCGGGAATATGCGGGGGTCGGGTGCATTCCACCCCTCCCCGAGCTCGAGCCCAGACCCCCCAGGGCCCCCAGGAAACCCCCAGGAGCCCCCAGGGGACCCCCCGACCCTCTCGCCGAGCCCGCCGGGTCCCGGCCCCCCCGCGGAACCTTCCGAAAAATCTGCGGTTTCTTTATCCGTCCCTCCCTTGCCGGTCGCCGATCCGGGGCAGGAGGCAGAGCAGCGCGCGCGATCCTTTTGGCAGGGACTCACGGAGGAGGCACAGAACGGGGCCGGATTGTCGGACCCGGTAGGGACCAGTAAAACCTTGCCCCCGCCATATGCGTTTGAAAATGGCGCCGAACCGCATGGCAAGGGCGGAAGGCAGGAGGCGGGGGGCAGAAATGCAGTCAGCCTGCTTAACAAGGCATGCGCGGGCAAGCAGGTAGAAGGGGCGGTCCCCGCGGTGGAGCGTACGACCAATCAGAGCGCTCTATTCAAATTAAGTCCTTATAGGGCAAGGACCTCCCCCAGCAGGAGTCGGGGGGAGCCCAGGGGGAGGGAACGGCACCACCCCCGAAGGGAGGAGCAAGATCGAAGCCGCACAAAACGGCATGGAGCGCCGGAAATGTAGCGGCAGTCAGTTCCGCCTCAGAGTCAAGTAACAGCTGCTCAGACAGCTCAGAAGAGCCGACCGAGCCCAGCTTGGATTTGGAAGCCGAGAGGGCAGAATTAATACGGTTTCAAGCGAAACCGAATAAAGCTTTAAACAATATCGGGAAACAATCACAACACAAACTCACCAATTGGGGAAAAATAAAAGCAGCTTGTGGGGACCGGGCACCGGCAGCCACGATACACGCTTTCTCGGTGAGGGTCACCGGAGCGCGGGGGAACCAACAAAGGGCATATACCCCAGTTAACCCAAAAGAAGTCAAAGCGATTTCAGAAAAAGGGGTCAACTCAGCTGTAGTATCCACTCTTGTGGACGGCCTTTCTAGCAATAACGATCTGCTCACTTTTGATATTACGCAAATAAACCGCATGCTTTTTGATGGGGTGGGGCAGATTGTATTTAAGCAGGAGTGGCAGGATGACCACGTTAGCCCAGACTTCTGGGGAAAGGTAACAACCCAGTGAGCTGTCCCCAGCCGGCACAGCTTTCCCTGGAAGCACCCCCACTCCAAGCATGCCCGAGAGGGATCTGTAGGAGCTGCGGGAAGACACCTCGCTAGGGACTTCAGTTCCCGGCCCCGGGCAAACGGGAGAGGGAGGGGGCAGCCGGGCCGTATCCAGCCTCCTCCCACCTGGAAAATGCAGCGGCCCAGCTACAGACACCCCCAGTGGGGCAGGGGACCCTCATACCCCATGCCCCCACAGGGAGCAGTCAGTTTCGCACCCCCACCAGCAGTACCCTCGCACCCCCCACCACGACCATCATTCAATATACGGACAACATCCTAGTCGCAGCACCATCGGCAAGCCAAGTAGATCCCCTGGTGTCCACAATCATGGAAACCATTCAGGCCAACGGCTTCGAGATCGCAAGCACAAAAATCAAGAGAGGACCCTGCGTGACCTTCCTGGGAGTGGGGATCACAAGCTCCTACGTGACACCCCCCAAGGCGAAGGTCAGTCGAGACATCAAAACGCTCCATGACGTGCAATGCCTGGTGGGATCACTGCAGTGGCTTCGCAACCTCGTCCTGATTCCTCCCAAGGTCATGGACCCTCTATATGACCTCCTGAAAGGAAAGCACCCCTGGGAACCCAAGGAGCTGACGCCACAAGCCACAAGCTCCCTCGACTTCTTCGAAAGCCAGATGTGCATGGGCACACTTGCCAGGTGGAACCCAGCCGTGCCACTGGATCTATACGTTCACTTTACACCGAAGGGGGGAGTGGGAGCACTGGCTCAAGGACCTTCTGAAAAGGCCCAACTGACCCAATGGGTGGTCCTCGGAAGACCTGCCTGTGCTTTTTCTCCGGGAATCGAATGCATCTCTAACCTCATCATGAAAGGCAGGAAACTCGCCTTGAAACACCTAGGGACTGAGCCGACAAGCATCCACCTTCCGTTTCACAAGAAACCGACCTCGGAGTCAGCCACAATATCAGAGTACCTAGCCCTTGCTCTCACCGGCTTCGGAGGAGAAATCTCCTACTCCTCCAAACCACCCTGGACTCAGCTGCTGACCATTGTCGACATGGACATACCGCCAAAGGTCAAGGACCGACCGCAGCCAGGACCAACGGTCTTCACAGACGCTTCCTCCATGACTTCAACCGCAGCAGCAGTGTGGCAGGCAGGAGAACAATGGCATTGCGTCAAAGCATGTGACCCCACACTGTCAGCTCAACAACTAGAGGCAGCTGCAGTGGTCTTGGCGTGCAGACTCTTCCAAGAACACCTCAACATAGTAACGGACTCTATATTCGTGGCAAGGCTTTGCCTAGCCATGGCAGGACCAGGAGTGTCGACATCAGCAGCAGCCCTAATGCTGGAAGAAGCACTCTCCTCGCGACAGGGCACCGTGTCAGTCATTCACGTTAACAGCCATGACCCAGTCAAAGGTTACTTCCAGATCGGCAATGACAAAGCGGACACCGCAGCAAAAAGCATATGGACGTTGCAGGAAGCTCGTCAGCTGCACGAGTCGCTCCACATCAAAGCCAAAGCACTGGCAAAGAAATGCGGAATCCCCACGGCGGACGCAAAACATGTAGTAGCCACTTGCCCTTATTGCCAGAAGTCACCCCTATGGACCTGTGGGGTCAACCCGAGAGGTCTCAAGCCTTCAGAGATCTGGCAATCGGACTTCACCTGGTGTCAACCGCTGAAGCCCCGAGCATGGCTTGCAGTGACAGTGGACACTTATAGCGGAACAGTCATAGCTACACAGCACCCCAAAACAAACTCCAAGGCTACAATTCAGCACTGGCTGACAGCCATGGCTTGGCTTGGTATCCCCAAACAGATCAAAACGGACAACGGGTCCAATTTCACCTCCAAACCAGTGCAACAATTTGCCTCAAAATGGGGCATCACATTAGTGCAAGGTATCCCATATAGCAGTACCGGGCAGGCCATAGTTGAGAGAGCAAATCAGACCCTGAAAACCAAGATAGAAGTATTGGCGAAAGCAGAGGGCTTAGCCAATGCCATTCCCCCAGGAGATCAGGTACGTATGTTGGCAACTGCTTTGCTAGCACTGAATCAGTTCCCTAGGGGAGATGAAACAAACAGTCCTGTTCAAAAACACTGGGCCAACCGAACGCTAGAGGAGTGCCCGCAGGTGGTAATTAGAAACGAGCTGGGCGAATGGGAACGGGGCTGGAGGCTGATGCTCATGGGGCGAGGGTACGCAGCTGTCAAAAAGGACGGCAAAGTCAGGTGGTGTCCACTTAAGTCAATTAAGCCCAACCTTCATAACGAGCAGAATGAGACTGATGAGAATTGCGAGTTTCTGTTTACAGGACATGCTCGTGGGACGTCCTCGTGACGCTGACATCCCCATTCCAGAGGAAAGTGACAGACCACCAAGCCACCAGGCAGCGCCCGAGAGACCCGCACGGGTGAGACCCAAGCATCAACGGTGTTTCTGTGTGATTTTGCTGTTGGGGCTTGTCGCCAGAGGGCAAGCCAGCCCAGATCACTACCCCCATCAGCCATTCAGGTGGGTCATGCGACACCTTAGTAGTGACAAGGTGCTCAAAGAAATCACCACACCAAATGCCCCATCCTTCGTGCTCCGCATTACCGACCTGTTTCCAGGACAACCAAAGGTAGACCCCAATTCCCCACATGCCACACACATGTACCTATCCTACTGGTGCCCAGCCTCAAACCCAGGAAAAAGCTACTGCAATCATCCAGGGTGGGGATATTGTGGGCACTGGGGCTGCGAAACCATTGTTACAGATGCCAGACCGTTGGGGCCTGGGTGGGACCCACAAGAGTCCGACAAATTCTTACAGTTTACCTGAGCACCCAGCGGCTGCAAAACACCCGTCTTCCTCCAGGGAAGCTTTTATCGAAATCGCCATAAAGTCCCAAAAATTTGGAAATGCACTAGCTATAACATGACGGTCTTGCAGCCACATCACCCCAGTTGGGCCATAGGCAGAACGTGGACAGTTGTCCTTCAAGGGTCAAAAGAGAGGGTGAATGTGCGAATTATCAGGCTCCAACCATGGGCGCCCCGAGCGGTCGGACCAAACAAAGTGATCAAAAGCGTGCTGAAAGGGAGAAACGCAACCTACCCTAAAACCTTACCCACTGGAGTCAGCAAAGTCCCAACCGGCCACGTGGAAGCTTTTCAGATAGACTGCTTGGCCGGGTCGGACTCAGACCCAATCCTTCGTATGTTAGAAGCTACCTTTATATCCCTGAACGAATCCAACCCTAACCTAACCGAATCCTGCTGGCTTTGTTATGATGTCAAACCCCCCTTTTATGAAGGAATCGCTTTAAACACTCCCTTCAGTTACTCCACAGCCGATGCCCCTCACCAGTGCAGATGGGAAACCCCTCGCAAAGGAATCACCCTGAGTCAAGTCACAGGCCAGGGCAGATGCTTTGGCAATGCAACCCTAGCTAGGCGGAGAGGCAACGTCTGCACCAAAGTTGTCAAGCCTAACAGGAAAAACAATAAGTGGGTAGTCCCATCTGCACCGGGGATGTGGGTTTGCCAGTGATCTGGAGTGAGTCCCTGTGTGTTCCTTGCCAAATTTGATGACTCTAACGACTTCTGTGTCCAAGTTCTGATTATTCTTAGGGTCCTGTACCACTCAGACGAAGAAGTGTATCACCTTTTTGAGGAACCCAGCCGACTCCACAAAAGAGAAATAATAACAGGTGTAACTATCGCAATGCTGTTCGGCCTAGGAGCAGCAGGAACGGTAATGGGTGTCTCAGCCTTAGCGACACAGCACCAAGGACTGTCCCAGCTGCAAATGACAATCGATGAGGACCTGCAAAGGATCGAGAAATCCATCTCCTTTCTAGAGAAGTCAGTCTCCTCTCTCTCGGAAGTGGTCTTGCAGAACAGGCGAAGTCTGGACCTCCTGTTCATGCAGCAAGGGGGCCTGTGTGCCGCCTTGAGAGAGGAGTGCTGCTTCTATGCAGACCACACAGGAGTCGTAAGAGAATCGATGGCGGAACTCCGAAACAGACTGGCTCAGAGACAGAAAGACAGGGAAGCCCAACAGGGCTGGTTCGAGTCCTGGTTCAATCAATCACCATGGCTAACCACTCTGATTTCTACCCTAATAGGTCCATTGGCATTGCTGCTTTTGGCAGTTACCTTCGGACTATGCCTGCCGAACAAGCTGGTCTCATTCGTTCAGGCCCGCCTAGAACGGACCAACATCCTGTTCATAGGCTGGCGACAATTGCTGTGAATTCAACCAGGGAACACTGCCAGTCACAAGTCCTAAACTTGTCTGGCAAAAACTTACTCAGGTGTAGCAGATAGGGCCTGGCGTTCGGAAGATCTCGTGATGTTACGGGAAGACAGGGCCCCTGCTCCCTTAGATAAGAAAATTAACATAGGAATGTAGCCCCCTAAAAACCAGATTCCAGTAACTTTCCACTTGCCCAGGTAACTTTCCATCCCCTACTAACCATAGATGGTAAGGACAGACCCTCACCTGACGTAGAAGCCCCCTAGACTATAAAACCCCACGGGAAGAGAGAATAAAGGCCTTTGATCCTCCACCACATTGGTGTCTGCGTGTTTCTTAGGCCCGAGCGACCCTGGGGAAATGGGTCGCCGTGCTGCTTCCTGAAACCAGGCCGCCTGCCTTGTATCAGAAGGCAACACTCAGGTTTACCAAACCCCTTTCCCTTACCGAACTACAATCTTATACCTCATTTCGGTGCCTATGTATATGACTACCTCATTCATTTGTGAAAAAGCAGGGGGGAGATGTGGTAGATAGGGACAGGCGATCGTAAGATTTCACGATGTAATGGGAAGGCAGGACCCCTGTTCCCCTTAGATAAGAAATTATCATAGGAATGTAGCCTCCCTAAACCGAGATGCCAGTAGCTTTCCATTCTCTACCCAGTAACTTTCCACTCCTTACTAACCTTAGATGGTAAAGACAGACCCCCTCTGACGTAGAAAATCCCCTAGACTATAAAACCCCACAAGATGAGATAATAAACGCCTTTTGACCGTCCACGACATTGGTGTCTGCGTGCTTCATTGGTCCGAGCGACCCTGGAGAGTGGGTCGCCGTGCCGTTTCCTCAGAACCAGGTCGCCTTGCCTTGTATCAGAAGGCAACACCCTGAAAACTCTGAGAGCTACAAAATCCAAACCCTGGCCAAACCATGTCAAACTTTTTCCATTGCACCAGCAACAATCCCACGTCTATACTACAATCAGCAAAGAGAGCTTCCATGAGGCATTCTCCCACGAGAGACCACACCTCCCTGGAGAACACCTCCGCGGGGTCTGAAAAAAACCCCTTGCTCTCTGGCCCACAGACATAATCTTTCAAAATTGTTCCAGGAAATGAAAGCCCGTTTCCTGAGACCGTTCCTGAGATCCAAAACCAAGGAGTCCTCCATAGAAACCACAGGAGTTGCCACTATCACAAGAGCTGCAGGCAAAGTGCCCAACGGCTCACTGTCACCACG
>NW_026993324.1:0-15673 GCF_028769735.1 Zonotrichia leucophrys gambelii
TGGCTGGGGTTGCAGGAGCATTGCTCTATCAAACCCCCGCTCGGGCCCGGTGCCCCTTTTCTGGGAACCCTCTGGTATTGTGGATTTTCAGGAGCCAGCCGGCCACTCCAGCCACAGGCCCCAAACACAAACACGGCCTTTTCCCTGGAAGTAAAACTACCTGCCCTCATCTGGCTGGCAGATTGCAGGAGCCCCTTTTCTATCAAACCAGCCCCACTCGGCACTGGTGGCCCCTTTTCTGGGGAAACCCTCCTCTATCGTGGATTTTCAGGAGCCAGCGCCACTCCCAGCCAGGCCCCCAACACAAATACGGCCCTTTTCCCTGGCAAACAAAACTGCACCGCCCGCTTCTGGCTGGCAGATTGCAGGAGCCACTTGCTCTATCAACCAGTCCGACTCGGCACTGTGCCACCTTTCATCTGGGAACCATCCTGCGTATCGTGGATTTCAGGAGCCAGCCGGCCACTCCCAGCCACAGGCCCCCGAACACAAACACGGCCCTTTTTCTGGCAAAAAAACTCACCGCCCCACTTCTGGCTGCAGATTGCAGAGCACTTGCCTCTATCAAACACCCGACTCGCACTGGTGCCCTCTTGGTCTGGGAACCATCCTGCGTATCGTGGATTTTCAGGAGCCGCCGGCCATCCCAGCCACAGGCCCTTGACCACAAACTACGGCCCTTTTGCATGGATGTAAAACTGACCTGCCCATCATCTGGCTGGCAGATTGCAGGAGCCACTTGACTCCATCAAACCATTCCGACGTGGTACTGGGCCACCTTTCATCTGGGAACCATCCTGCGTAACGTGGATTTTCAGGAGCCAGCCGGCTACTCCCAGCCGCAGGCCCCCGAACACAAATCACGGCCCTTTTCCCTGGCAAACAAAGCTCACCTGCCCCGCTTCTGGCTGGCAGATTGCAGGAGCCAGTTGTCTCTATCAAAGCACCCCAGCTCGGCACTGGTGCCCTTTTGGGTCTGGGAAACATTTTGCGTATCGTGGATTCTCAGGAGCCAGCCGGACACTCCCAGCCACAGGCCCCCAAACACAAACTACGGTCCTTTTCCCTAGAAGTAAAACTGACCTGCCCATCATCTGGCTGGCAGATTGCAGGGGCCACTTGTCTCTATCAAACCAGACCGGCTCGGCACTGGTTCCCACTTTCATCTGGGAACCATCCTGCGTATCGTGGATTTTCAGGAGCCAGCCGGCCACTCCCAGCCACAGGCCCCCAAATACAAACTACGGCCCTTTTCCCTGGCAAACAAAACTCACCCGCCCCACTTCTGCCTGGCAGATTGCAGGAGGCACTTGGCTCTATCAAACCATTCAGACGTGGTACTGGTGCCACCTTTCATCTGGGAACCATCCTGCGTATCGTGGATTATCAGGAGCCAGCTGGCCACTCCCGCGCAGGCCCCCCAAAACAAACCCGGCCTTTTCCCCGGCAAAAAAACTCCCCACCCACTTTGGCTTAGGTTTAGGAGCCATTGCCCCTTTTAAACCAGCCCCATCTCCCCTGGTGCCCCTTGGTCTGGGACCTCCTGCGTATCGTGGATTTTCAGGGGCAGCCGGGCCATCCCGCCCAGGCCCCCCAAAACAAAACCACGGCCCCTTTTCCCCGGGAAAAAATAACCCCCCCTTTGTGGGAATTGAGGAGGCATGGCTCTTCAAAAAACGACTTATGGTGCCCTTTTGGGAACCATCCCGCGTAGTGGTTTCAGGCCCGTGGCCATCCCCGCCCGGCCCCCAAAAAAAAGGCCCTTTTCCCGGAAAAAAAACTACCCCCCCACTTCTGGCTTGAGTTTTAGGGCCCCTTGTCTATCAAACCAGCCGTCCCACTGGTGCCCCCTTTTTGCGAACCCTCTGGTATCGTGGATTTTCAGAGCCACCCGGCCTCCCAGCCCCAGCCCGAACAAAAAAAAGGCCTTTTCCCTGGAGTAAAAATGACCTGCCCTTTCTGCGGGGGTTTTTCAGGACCCCCTTGGGACTATCAAACCCGCCCCATCGGATGGGGCCCCTTTCTGGAACCCTCTGCGTATCGTGGTTTTAGGGGCCGCCCGGCCCCTCCCACCCCAGCCCCACCCCAAAATACGGGCCTTTTCTGGGTGTAAAAATGACCTGCCCATCTCTGGGGGCGATTGGGGACCCCCCTTGTTTATCAACCCCCGATCAATGGTGCCTCTTTCGGGAAACCTGCGATCTGGATTTTCAGGAGCCGCCCGGACTCCCACCACAGGCCCCCAAACCAAACGACGGCCCCTTTTCCTGGCAAAAAAACTCACCCACCCTTTTGGGTGGCAGTTTTTAGGAGATGGCTCTATCAACCACCAATTGGACTGGTGCCACTTTTATTGGGAACCTCCCGGTAGTGGATTTTCAGGAGCCCCCGGCCACCCCCACAGGCCCCAAACACAAACCGCCCCTTTTCCCCGGGGTAAAACTGACCCGCCCATATCGGGTGGCAGATTGCAGGGCCCCTTGTTTTATCACCATTCCGACTTGGCATGTGCCCTTTTTCTGGGAACCTCCTGGTATGTGGATTTTAGGGCACCGGCCACTCCCCGCACAGGCCCCAAAACAAACACGGCCCTTTTCCCTCAAAAAAAATTACCCCCCCCCCTTGGGTGGGAGATTGGGGGAGCCCCTTTCCTATCCCAAACACCGAATTGGACTGGTGCCCCTTCATTTTGGGAAAACCCTCCTTTTGGGGGCGTGGTTTTTGGAGCCGGGCCCCCCAGCCAAGGCCCCCCCAAAACAAACCCCGGCCCCCTTTTCCCCCAATAAAAAACCCGCCCCCCTTTTTGGGGGGGGAGATTGCAGGGGGCCCCCCTTCTCCCCCCCAAACCCCCTTTCCCCCCCACCTTTATCTGGGGGAAACCCCCTGCTAAAAAGGGTTTTCAGGACCAGCCGGGGCCAAATCCCGCCAAAGGGCCCCCCCAAAAAAACACGGCCCTTTTCCTGGAAAAAAATACCTGCCCCCTCTGGTGGGAGATTGCAGGAGCCCTTGTTTATCAAAACCCCCCCTCGGGACTGGGCCCCTTTTTCTGGGAAACTTTTGCGTATGTGGAAATTTTAGGGGGGCCGGGGAAATTCCCCCCCCCCAGCCCCCCCAAAAAAAAAACCCCGGCTTTTTCCCCGCAAAAAAAACCCACCGCCCACTTGGTGGCCGATTGGGGCATTGTCTTAAACCAGGGGACTGGCACGGTGCCCCTTTCAATCCCGGGAACCCTCCTGGTATCGTGATTTCAGGAGCCCCCCCACTCCCCCCCCAGGCCCCCCCCAAAAAAAACCCGGCCTTTTCCCCCCCCAAAAAAAAAATCCGCCCCCTTCTGGGGGAAAAAATTTCAGGACCACTTGTCTTTTCAAACCGCCCGAAATCGGGGGTGGTGCCACCTTTCCCCGGGAACCATCTGGTATGGGGATTTTTAAAGCCAGGGAAACCCAGCCAAGGCCCCAAAAAAAAACTCGGCCCCTTTTTCCCGAAGAAAACGCCCCCTCAGGGTGGAGATTGGGGCCACTTTCCCCATAACCCGGGCGGGTTGGCAAAAGGGGCCACCCCTTTTTTTTTGGGAACATCCCCGTATCTGGATTTTTGGGGCCCCCCCCGGGCCCCCCCCCAAGGCCCCAAAAAAAAGGCCTTTTCCCTGGAAGGAAACGACCTGCCCCCCTTTTGGTGGCAGATTTCAGGGCCCCTTGTTTTATAAACCAGCCCGGGGCTTGGACTGGTTCCACCTTCCTCTGGGACCCTCCCCCCGGGGTACGTGGTTTCAGGGGCCCGCCGGGCCCCCCCCGGCACAGGCCCCCCCAAAAAAAAACACGGCCTTTTCCCCGGAAAAAAATCACCCCCCCATTCTGGGTGGGAATTTTAGGGCCACTTTTATCCCAACCCCCCGACCTGGCATGGTGCCACTTTTTTGGGAACCTCCTGGTATCTGGGTTTTTTTTGGGCCCGCCCCCCCCAGCCCAGGCCCCCAAAAAAAAAACGGCCTTTCCTAGTAAAAAAAAGGGCCCCCCCCCCATTGGCGGGAAATTGAGGAAACATTGTTTAAAAAAAACCCGCCCCCCCCTTTGGATGGTGCCCCTTTTCTGGGGAAAAAACCCCCCTTCGGGGGTTTTTTAGGGGCCCCCCCCGGCCCCCCCCCCCCCACACCCCAAAAAAAACACCCCGGTTTTCTGAAGTAAAATGCCTTCCCCCATTGGGTGGGGATTGCCCGGGCCCTTGCCTCTATCAAAAACCCCCATGGCCCCCTGCCCCATTTACGGGGGAAATCCTGGTATCGTGGGTTTTCAGGGCCAAACCGGCATCCCAGCCAAGGGGCCCCCAACACAAAATGGGCCTTTTTCCCCCCCCAAAAAACCCCCCCCCTTTTTCCCCCAAAATTTGGGGGATTGTCCTAAAAAAACCCGCCGGGCTGGCAGGGGCCATTTATCGGGAAACCATCCCGCGTATGTGGTTTTTAGGAAAAAAGCGGCCACTCCAGCCACAGGCCCCCCCAAAAAAAAATTCCACCCTTTTTCCCCCAAAACCCGCGGGGGCCCCCCTTCTGGCTGGAATTGGGACCATTGCTATCAAAAACCGACTTGGGATGGGGACCTTTCATTGGGGGAAACCCTCCTGCGTAGGGGATTTTCAGGGCCAGCCGGCATCCCCCGCCCGGCCCCAAACACAAACACGGCCTTTTTTTAAAATTTTAAAAAAAACCCCCCCCTCATCTGGCGGCAGATTGCCCGGGGGCCCCCTTTCTCTTCAAACCAGACCCCTCGGCACGGGGGGGCCCCCTTTTCCCCCGGGAAACCTCTGGTTCGTGGATTTTCAGGAGCCACCGGCCCCTCCCCGCCACAGGCCCCCCAAAAAAAACCCGGCCCTTTTCCTTTTGGAAAAAAAACCCCCGCCCCCCTTTTTCTGGCAGATTGCAGGAGGCCTTGCTTTATCAAAAAACCCCACTTGGAAAGGGCCACCTTTCATTGGGGGAAACCCCCCCGCTATGTGGATTTCAGGGGGCCCGCGGCCACTCCCCGCCCAGGCCCCCCAAAAACAAAAACCCGGCCCTTTTCCCGGAAGAAAACTACCCCCATTCGGGTGCAGGTTGCAGGACCCCCCTTTCCCCTATCAAACCCCCGACTTCACTGGGGCCCCCCTTTCCCCGGGGAAAACCCCCGTATTTGGGTTTTCAGAGCCGCGGCCCCCCCCAGACAGGCCCCCAAAAAAAAAAAGGCCCTTTTCCGGGTAAAAGACCTGCCCATTTTTGGAAATTTGCGGGCCACTTTGGATATCAACCCCCAAACCCCTGGAATGGTCCCTTTTTTGGGAAAAAAGGTTCGGGATTTTTTGGACCGCGGCCACTCCCCCCCCCCCGGCCCCAACACAAAAAAAGGCCCTTTTCCCCCCATAAAACCCCCCCCCCATCTGGCTGGCAGAAAGAGGGCCATTTCTCTATAAAAACCACTTGGGGTGGGCCCCCCTTTACCCGGGAAAATTGGTATCGTGGATTTTTTGGGCCGCCGGGATCCCAGCCCAGGCCCCCCCCCAAAAAAACGGCTTTTCCTGGGGAAAAAAACTACCACCCCCCTTTTTGGGGGGGGGAGATTGCAGGAGGCATTGGGGGGTATAAACCAGCCGATGGCACTGGTGCCCCCTTTTTTGGGAAACCCCCCCCGGTATTGTGGGGGTTTTAGGGGCCAGCCCCGGGCCCCCCCGCACAGGCCCCCCCAAAACAAACCAGGCCCCTTTTCCCCCCAAAAACTACCCCCCCTTCGGCGGAGATTGCAGGAGCCCCTTGTTCTATCAAACCCCCAATTGCATGGTGGGGACCCCTTTTCCCGGGAACCCTCCCCCCCTATGGGGATTTTCAGGAAACCAAAACCCCGGGGGGGGCCCCAGCCAAGGCCCCCCCAAAAACCCCAAATACGGCCTTTTCCCCCGGGAAAAAAAAAAAGGGCCCCCCCCTCTCTGGCTGGAATTTTTGGACCCTTGGGCTATCAAAAAAGCCCTTTTTTTGGGGGGGTGCCACCCTTTTTTTTGGAACCTCCTGCGTATCGTGGATTTTTGGAGCCCCCGCCACTCCGCCAAACCCCCCCCCCAAACCCCCCGGCCCCCTTTTTCCCGGAAAAAAACCCCCCCCCCCTTTCGGGGGGGAGTTGGAAACCCTTGTCTATAAAAAAGGACCTGGCTTCCACCTTTCTTGGGGGAAAACCTGGTATCGGGGGTTTTCAAAGGGGCCAAACGGCCCTCCCCCCCCCCGGGGCCCCCAACAAAAACCCCCCCTTTTTCCTGGCAAAAAAACCCCCCCCCCTTCCCGGGTGGGGAGTTTTGGGGGGGCCCCCTTTTCTCTAAAACCCCCCCCATTGGCAGGGCCCCCTTTATCTGGGAACCCTCCTGGTATCGTGGGGTTTTCAGGGCCACCGGCCCCCCCCGCCAAGGCCCCCCAAAAAAAACACGGGGCCCCTTTTTTCCCCCCAAAAAAACTCCCCCCCCCTCTGCTGGCAATTGAGGGCCACTTGTCCCATCATCCCCCCCGCTGGACTGGTTTCCCCCCTTTTTCTGGGGGAAAACCCCCCTGCGTATGTTAAAATTTTAGGCCCTGGCCACTCCCCGGGCCCCGGCCCCCGAAAAAAAACCCCCCCCCCTTTTTTTAAACAAATCCCCCCCCACTTTTGGGTTGCGGTTGCAGGAGCCACTTGCCTCTATCAAACAGGGGGAAATTCCCCCCGGGGGCCCCCTTGGGGGTTTGGGGAAAAAAACCTGGTTCGTGGATTTTTAGAGCACGGCCCCTCCAGCCAAGGCCCCCCCCAAAAAAAATGGCCCTTTTTCCTGGATAAATTTACCGCCCCCCTTTTCGGAAATTTTTAGGACACTTTGGGGTTTTTAAACCCCCCCCCATGGCACGGTCCCCCTTTTTTGGGAACCATCCCCCCCTATCGTGGATTTTCAGGAGCCCGCCGGCCCCCCCCCAGCCACAGGCCCCCCCCAAAAAAATTTTGGGCCCCTTTTTCCCGGAAGAAAAATACCGCCCCCTCTGGGGGGCAGATTGGGAGCCCTTGTTTTTCAAACCCGCCCCCTCGGAAAGGGGCCCCCTTTTCCCCGGAAAACCCCCCCCCGGGGGGGTGGATTTTCAGGGAGCCGGGGGCCCCCCCCCGCCCCGGCCCCCCAAAAACAAACCACGCCCCTTTTTTCCCCCCCCGAAAAATGACCTTTCCCCCCCCTCTGGCTGGAGTTTTAAAGGGCAAATTGGGCTATCAAACAGCCGCTTGGGAAGGGGCCCCTTCATTGGGACCATCCTGCGTATCGTGGGTTTTAAAAGGGGCCGCGGCCCCCCCCAGCACAGGCCCCCAAAAAAACCCGCCCTTTTCCCCGGAAAAAATGTCCCCTCTTCCCGTGGCAGTTGCAGGGGCCCCCTTTCTTTTCAAACCATTCGACTTTTGGGCTGGGCCACCTTTCATTGGGAACCATCCTCTATCGTGGATTTTTAGGGGGCCAGCCGGCACCCCAGCCCCAAAAGGCCCCCCCAAAAACAAAAAAAGGCCTTTTCCCCCCAAACAAAACCACCCCCCCCCTTCTGGCTGGAGATTTTCCGGGGCCACTGGATTAAAAAACCAGCCCACTTCACTGGGGCCCTTTTTTGGGAAAACCCTCCCGCGTACTGGATTTTCGGGGCCGCCAGCCACTCCCACCCCGGCCCAAAAAAAAAGGCCCTTTCCAAGGAAAACCCCACCCCCCCCCCCAAAACCCGGAGTTGCAGGGGCACTTTTGGGGGTATCAAACCCAAACCCCCTTTGGATGTGCCCCTGTCTTTGGGGAAACCCTTGGTATCGTGGATTTTTTGGAGGGGGCCCTCCCCTCCCAGACAGGCCCCCCCCAAAACCAGGCCTTTTCCCCGGAAAAAAATCCCCCCCACTTTTGTTTCAGTTGCAGGGGCCCCCTTTCCCCCCAAACACTGACTTGGCACTGGTGCCCCCTTTCATTTTGGGGGAAAATCCGCGGGCCCCCGGGATTTTTAGGGCAGCCCGGGCCCCCCCAAACCCGCCCCCAACACAAACAGGCCCCCTTTCCCGGCCCAAAAAAATCACCCCCCCCTTTGGTGGGAGATTTCAGACCCCCTTGGGTTATCCCAAAACCCCCGATTTTGGGGGGGGTGCCACTTTTATCTGGGAACCTCCCCCTTTGTGGTTTTTTTTGGGGCCCCCGCCCCCCAGCCCGGCCCCCCCCAAAAAAAAAATACGGCCCCTTTTGGAAAAAAAACCCGACCTGCCCCCCTTTTTTTCTGGAGATTTAGGGGCCCCCTTTGGGCTATCAAACCACCCAATTGGGATTTTGCCCCCTTTATCTGGGAAAACCCCCCGCGTATCGTGGATTTTCGGAGCCAGGGGACTCCAGCCACAGGCCCCCCCAAAAAAAAGGCCCCCCTTTTTTTGGGTAAAAAAATGACTGCCCATTTTCTGGTGGAAATTTTTGGGCCACTTGGGTCAAAAAACCCCTATTGCCCCTGGGGCCCCCTTTCATTTTGGGTGCCCCCCCCGGGATGTGGTTTTTTGGAGCGCCGGGAAAAACCAACCACAGGGCCCCCCAAAAACAAACAGGGCCCCCTTTTTTCCCCCCAAAAAAAAAAACCTTGCCCCGCTTCGGTGGGATTAGGGGCCACTTTTTTCTATCAACCAGCCCCACTTGGGACTGGTGCCACCCCTTTTATCTGGGACCATCCTGGTATGTGGATTTTCAGGAGCCCCCCCGCCCCCCCCAGCCACAGGCCCCCCCAAAAAAAAACGGCCCCTTTTCCCCAAAAAAAAAAAACCCCCCCCCTTTGCTGGCAGATTGGAGGGCCCCTTTCTCTTTAAACCAGCCCCACTTGGCATGGTGCCACCTTCATCTGGGGGAAAAACCCCCTTTTCGTGGGTTTTCAGGAGCCACCCCGGGATCCCACCAGAGGGGCCCCCAACCCAAAAAAACGGCCCCCTTTTCCCCCCCAAAAAAAAATCACCACCCCCCCTTTTGTTGGCAGATTGCAGGGGCCATTGTCCTATCAATCCAAACCGATCGGCATGGTGCCCCTTTTTTTTGGGGGAAAAATGCTGGTATCGTTAATTTTCAGGGGAAACCCCCGGCCCTCCCCCCCCCCAGGGGCCCCAAGAAAAACCCCCGGCCTTTTCCCCCGGGAAAAAAAAGTACCCCCCTCACTTGGTTCGGTTGCCCAAACCCCCTTTCCCCTTTTTAAAACCCGGCCGACTTTCCCCCCGTGCCCCCCCTTTGGGGGGGGGAACCTCCTGCGTATGTGGATTTTTTTTGCCCGCTGGGCCCCCCCCGCCACGGCCCCCCCCAAAAAAAATGGCCCCTTTTTCCAAAGGATATATAACCTCCATCTTGTCGGGGGGTTTCCGGGCCACTTGGTACTATCAAACCACCGAATGGCATGGGGGCCCCCTTTTTTTTTTGGGAACCATCCCCGGGATCGGGATTTTCAGGACCAGCCGGGGCCCCTCCAGCCCCAGGCCCCAACCAAAAAAAGGGGCCCTTTTCCCCCCAAGTAAAAAGCCCGCCCCCCCCTTTTTGGGGCAGTTGCGGAGCCATTGTTTTTTCAAAAAACCCATTGGAGGGGGCCCTTTTCGGGGCCCCCCCTGCGATCGTGGATTTTCAGAGCCAGCCGGGGCCCCTCCCCCCAAAAGGCCCCCCCCAAACCCCAAACACAGCCCCCTTTTCCCCCGGGTGCAAAAAATGACCCGCCATCTTTGGCTGGCAGTTGAGGGGCCCCTTGGTTTCAAACCCCAACCAATTTTGGGGGTGTGCCCCCCTTTTATTGGGGGAAAAAACCTGCGTATGTGGATTTTAAAAGGGGCCCCCCCGGCCCCCCCCGCCCGGCCCCAAACACAAACAAAGGCCCCTTTTTCAAAAAAAAAAAATTCCCCCCCTTCTGGGTGGCAGATTGCCCGGGGCCCTTTTTTTAAACCCCCCGACTTGGCACTGGGCCCCTTTCACTGGGAACCCCTCCCCCCCTATCGTGGGTTTTCCCGGGCCAGCGGCCCCTCCAGCCACAGGCCCCCAAACCAAACGGGGTTTTCCGGAATAAAACTACCCCCCCCCCCTTTTTTTCTGGCAGATTCGGAGCCATTTGGGCTATAAAACCCCCCCCCACTTGGGATGGTGCCCCCTTTTTTTGGGAACCACCTGCGTTGTGGGTTTTCGAGCCAGCCGCCACTTCAGCCCCCCCCCCAAAAAAAAACCCGGCCCCTTTCCCCCTTTAAAAAAAACACCCCCCTTTGTTTGGCCCGGGTTTCGGAGGGGCTTTTATCAAAAACCCCCCCCCATTTTGGGCCCGGGCCCATTCATGGGGAAACCCCCCCCGCGTATCCCTGGATTTTAGGGGGAGGGGCCCTAGACAGGCCCCCCCAAAAACCCGCCCCCTTTTCCCGGAAAAAAATACCCCCTCACTGGCTGGGAATTGGGAGCCACTTCTCTTAACCTCCGACTTGGAGTGCCACCTTAATTTTTGGGACATCCCCCCCCGGGATTTTCGGAGCCAAACCCGGGCCCTCCCCCCACAGGCCCCCCAAAAAAAACCCCCGGGCCCTTTTCCCGCAAAAAAAACTCACCCCCCCTTCTGCTGGCAGATTTTTGGGGCCACTTGTTTTTAAAAACCCCCACCCCGGGCCGGGGGGCCCCTTTCTGGGGGCCTCCTGCGTTGTGGGGGTTTTTTGAACACCAGCCATAGCCCCAAAAGGGCCCCCCCCAAACAAAACTACGGCCCTTTTCCCCGGGGAAAAAAAAATTCCCCGCCCCCCAAAAATTTGGGGGGGAGATTCAGGGCATTGGTATATCAAAAACCGACTTGGGATGGTGCCCCTTTTTATCGGGGGAACCCCCCCCGCGTATGGGTTTTCCCAGACGGCCCCAATCCCCACCCCCCAAGAAAAAACGCCCTTTCCTGGAAAAAATCCCCGCCCCCCTTTTGGTGGAGATTGCAGGGGGGCCCCCGCTCTCAAACCAACTGACTGGCACTGGGGGCCCCCCCTTTCTGTTCCATCCGGTATGTGGATTTTTAGGGGGCCCCCCGGATCCCCCCACGCCCCCAAAAAAAACACGGCCCCTTTTCCCCGGGGGAAAAAATACCCCCACTCTGGTGGAGATTCAGGAGACTTGGTCTATAAACCCCCCCCAAATGGGAAATGGGGGGGGCCCCCCCTTTTATCTGGGAACCCCGCTATGTGGTTTTTTTGGACCCCCCCCGGGCCCCCCCCCGCCCCAAAGGCCCCCCCAAAAAAACAAAGGCCCTTTTCCCGGGGGAAAAATACTTGCCCCCCCCCTTCTTCTGGCAGATTCCCGGAGCCCCCGCTCTATCAACAACCGTTTTTCCCTGGTTTTTTAATTTTTTCCCTGGGGGAAACCCCCCGGGATCGTGGGTTTTCAGAGCACCGGCCAATTCGCCAAGCCCCCCCAAAAAACCCCCGGGGGGCCCTTTCCCCGGCAAACAAATCACCCCCCCCTTTTTGGGGGGGGGGGGTTTGGGGATTGGAGGAGCCCCTTGGCTCTATCAAAAACCCCCGATCGCCCTGGGGCCCTTTTCTGGGGGAAATCCTGCGTTCGTTTTTTTCGGACCCCCGGATCCCGCCCCAAAAGGCCCCAAAAAAACACGGCAAATTTTTTCCCCGGGGGGAAAAAAGCCCCATCATCTTTTGGGGAAAATTGCAAGCCCCCGCCCCCTTTCAAACCAGACCCCCACTGGGGCCCCTTTTTGGGAAAAAACCCCCCGGTATGTGGATTTTCAGGGGCCAAACGGGGACTCCCCCAAAAAGGCCCCAAAAAAAAAAGGGGGCCCCTTTTTCCCGGGCAAAAATTTTCCAACCCCCCCTTTTGGCTGAGTTGCGGAGCCACTTTTTACTATCAAACCGCCCCATTGGCTGGTGCCAAACCCTTTTATTGGGGGAAAATCCTGCGTATCGGGGGTTTTTAGGGCCAGCCCCGGCCCCCCCCCCGCCCCCGGCCCCCCCCACAAACTACGGCCTTTTCCCCCCCAATAAAAAAGACCCCCCCCCCACTGGCTGGGATTGAGGGGCCCTTGGGGTTTTTAAAAAACCCCCAACTTTGGATTGTGCCCTTCATCTGGGAAAACCCCCCCGGTATGGGGGTTTCGGCCAGGGGCCCTCCAGCCACAGGGGCCCCCAAAAAAACCCCCCCCTTTAAAAAAATTCCCCTTTAGGGAAAAAAAAACCCCCCCCCCTTTGGGGGAGATTGCAGGAGCCACTTGTTTTTCAAACCACCCCCCCGGATGGTGCCCTTTTCTGGGAACATCCCCCCCTATGTGGGTTTTTTAGGGGCCGGGCCCTTTCCCCCCCCCCAGGCCCCCCCAAAAAAAAAGGCCCTTTTCCCCCCAAAAAACTACCGCCCCTCCTTTCAGATTGCAGGAGCCAAATGGGAAAACAAAAACCCGCGACTTGGCCTTTTGCCCCCCCCATTGGGAACAAACCTGGTATGGGATTTTAGGAGCCAGGGCCTCCAGCCCAGGCCCCCAAAAAAAAACCCGGCCCCTTTTTGGAAGTAAAATGACCCCCCCCCTTTTTGTGGGGGGTTAAGGGCCACTTGCCATAAAACCCCCCAAATTGGCAGGTGCACCTTTATTGGGAACTCCTGCTATCGTGGTTTTCAGGACCAGCGGCCCTGAACCCCAAGGCCCCCAAAAACCCCGGCCTTTTCCCTTCAAACCCCACCCCCCCCTTCGGCGGCGTTTGGGGCCCCTTGCTCTTAAAAGGGCCCCATGGATGGTCCCCCTTTATTGGGAACCACCCCGCTTTGTGGATTTTCGGGCCACCCGGCCATCCCCCCCACGGTCCCCAAAACAAAATACGGCCCTTTTTCCCGGGAAGTAAAATGACTCCCCCTCATTGGTGGCGATTGCAGGAGCCACTTGTCTTATCATGTTGCCGAATGTTTAAAGGACCAAAATGGATAAGTTTTTTTGCGGGCTTTAATTGAAGGGCCCGGGGGCCTGCGGACTGCGTCCCAAAAAAAAAAACCCCAAAATTCCAATGGGTTTTTTCCCTTTTATAAAACGCAGTTGAAACAAAGTCTCCAAGAAACAGTGGCCCTTCGCCAAACTACGGCCCTTGAAATACATTCCCTAGTTCACGAGCAAAATCTTAAAATCTTTTACCTGTCTATTGTTGTTTTCCCCCAAATCCGGTTAGTCTTCTTCTCTCCTACCCGGGCTTAATGTTTTTAGGTTTCTAAAGCTACTTCCCAGGGTTTTACAAAAATCAATCACATAATATCAACGGTACAAAATTATTTTAAAACCAAATTACACAAAAATCATAACTAAATATAAAAAAACATTTTGCAAAAAATTTATTTTTTTTCCAACTTTTCCCCCCCTTTTTTGGCATCTTCAGTCTGTGCAAGGATGCTAAAAAACGATATTTGCTAACATTTATAGCAAGGGGGGGGGAGTTCTTCTTCTCCCCCCCCAGGGTCATCACCTTCAGCACGGTAGATCGTTCCTTTCCTTTTCAATACACCAAAAGACATCTTATCAATCCATATAGTCACCAAAAAAACCAAAAAACATTAGTACTACTGTATAACGGGAAATAATCCACCGCAGGTGAAGCCCCAAAGAATCAAATATGCTCCTATCCAATTTTGCGTCTTCCCTTTCAATTTCCTTGGTTTTTGTTTCCCTTCTGCCCAATTGGGAAATATCTTTCTCCATTCAAGTGTACATTTGGAAAGTGTCACAGCAATGATTATTCTACTCAGGTAACCAAAACTCCATGTTCTTTTAAAAGTGCAAATCCAATGCCATTTTTTTGTAAGGTCATTCTTTTGAGCTTGCAATTGAAATTTAGGTCTTTAAAAACCCTTCTTGTAGCTGTGCCAATCTTTCTGTCTGTCCTAAAAAAGTTGTTGAGATTTCCCCCATTTCGATATGTTGTATCGGAGGGAATAATGACTTAATATCCCCCCAAATTGTACTCTGGCCCGGTTTTTGCCATGTCCCCTGGGGGTTTTCCTTTTTTTAAGTCTTTCCCTTTTAATCAATCTATTTGCTTCCAATATGGACAATGTGGGAACCCCTAGGGTAATTTGGTTACGATCCCCTCTAAAGATAAATGTGTGGTCCCCTGTCCGTGTCCCAAAAAACCCAGATAGTTTCCCGGACTGTGCACTGTAGTATTCGCAATTATAGGTCCCTCCCTGGAGTCTCGTAACCGTGTGTTATCCTACATCACATCCCCCTTTTAATGCCCTTTTCCCCCCGGGACCAATCCATTCGGTCTCCGGTGTATCAATGAAAAACTCAGTACAATTCCCAAATTTTTCTGCGGTCTGAAATTCGGGAAGTGTAGACGTGTGATGGCCCCATAATGTGCTGATTCTTTCCCCTGACCTTGGAGCCCATTGTATTCCCAAGGTAAATATAGTGTTCCAAAAAACTGGGTCCCCCCAATGTCTTCCAACTTTTCCAGGTATCAAAATTCTGTGTGATATTCTGACAACTCATCTCATTTCGTTGGGATTTTGTCTTATTCGTACTGTATTGCATGGCTCATCTACTGGGGTTGCAATCAAACACTCCTGGTATTTGAATCCAACCAAATGATTTGGTTTCATTTCACATTCCTCTTTTAGTCATAGCCCGAGTGGTCATGCACAAATCCCTCCATACCTCTACTTGTTTAGGAACTGACTGGCAGGACCATGAAACATTCTTGAATGATTCAGGCATTTTGGTTACCGGTATTATTCCCCAGGGAATTGGTTCACCTGCAGCCTGTGGTAATGGCAGACAAGCTGTTATTTTAGTCACGTTCTGCATGATCCCAAAATCTCTAATTAATCCTACCACTAGGTTTTCCTGCTCAGCATTTCGTTCTATTGTATCATTAGCCTCCCGTCTTCTCCTTCCACCGTGTCCCTGTGAGGATGACATCATTCTGTCATGCCTCCACCATGCATTCCCTATTCTAGGATTAGTGACATTCAACCACCCACAACTTTGCCTCCCTTCTCCCACCAGCTCGTCCGTCCTCTACTCTGTCCCAGGTCAGTTCCCTATTTTGCTTCCTCCCAGCATGATCCCTTGTCCATGGCAAAACACTCATACTCACTCTTTTGTAATCAAAACTATCCCATATTTTAACCAAACATGTATATTCTCCCGTATCGTTTGTGGTTACCTTAGTAAGATTCAGTACCGTGTTTCCTTGTTGTTTATCTGATCTCAACCGACTTCTGTCTTGCCTCGGCTTCTTTCAGCCCCCCGTTGCCATATTGCAATAACTTCACTGGCTCAACTTTCTGGCATGTGAAACATAACACATGTTAATTGAACATCTATCCCTTCCATGGCTGTAACCTTGTTTCTTTAGCCTGTACTAAAATAGACCTTGAAGGGTACAGTCTCATGATTACTAGCAGCAATAATAATTAAGAAGCAGCTTTGCGCGGAAGATCATCCGGGTTGGAGACACTATTGGGTTTCCCATTGGAACGGTGCCTTCTTTACCCTGGTGTAATGGATCCAAGCGTCCATCCCCTGGACCTTCACCGCCGTGTAGGTCGTCATCATCACTGGTGGGGTCCGCTCCATGATTCCCGTAGCGGATCCGTAATCCACTTCTTGATGTACACTTGGTCCCCAGGCTGGATGTCGTGGACAGGTTCTCCAGCGTGAGCGGTTATTCCG